>NC_053040.3:401481883-401635021 GCF_002575655.3 Aegilops tauschii subsp. strangulata | reverse complement strand
GGGAAGACTAATCCAGTGAGGATGCTGGACAAGAAAATAGGAGGAATATGGATCTCAAACTGAAGAAAAGCAGGCCACCTTGCTGGCTCTGTGCTCAGAAAAGAAGATTGTTTACTGTTTCAGAAAAATAGGATTTTTCGACAGCTACTCATCCGCCTCAATCTCGTCTTTCGTTGATGGCGGAGCACGAAGTAGCAGTGTTCGGGAGCGCATCTCTGCGAAAATCCATACAAGTATCGGAACCGGCTGTGGAGATGGGAAAAAGGAAATCCCTATATGCATCTTTGAAACAATGACATTTTTCCAGTCAATGAACTAAGACTAGCAGTTCATTTTTATTCTGTAGTGGAATCTTTTTTGGACGAAATTCTGACTACTATACAAAGAAATCAGCAGCTACCATTTGTTGAAGAATGTACTCCCTCCGTAAAGGAATATAAAAGCGTCTAGATCACTAAAGTAGTGGTCTAAACTCTCTTATATTTCTTCTACAGAGAGAGTACTAATTCTGTGAACATTGTTTTGTTTTTCTGTAGCAAGTTATTCTATGAACACTATGCAAGGAAATCAGCTGCCATTGTTCAGAGAATGAGCTAATTCTCTGAAAATCGTTTTGTTTCGGTAGCAAATTATTGTATGAATTCTGAACATTTGTTCAAAAAAATTGAGCTCTGAATATTGTTCAAGCAACGGAGATAGAGCACAATCTGTATATACATTGAGCATTAAGCTAGGAGAATTCTTAGATAATCCTTGATGAGACATTGGTGTGCTGAATGATCTCTGTTGCCCACCATAATTTTTTTAATATGAAATATGCATGCTTGTATGTGCGGTCCCATTTTAGTACCTGTGGTCATCTTCAATTTTTGTCATAAATTATGATTTTGTTTTAGTTATAAATTGTAGGTTTCTAATCTGGTGCCTGCTACTCCTTTCCATTTTGCAGGTCGGAGTTGCAACAGACCCACAACACAGAACTCAGCCCTGGATAGGTCTTCAGGAGCTGAGTTATTTTACATCAGTCTATCTTAGGGTAACGCGAGTCGAGGCGGACGTCGTCGCGGTAGCGACGACGGACACCGAGACGAGCACGTAACACCATTTCCATCCTATCTATCTTAGGGTAACGCGAGTCGAGGCGGACGTCGTCGCGGTAGCGACGACGGACGCCGAGACGAGCACATGAAACCACTGCCACCCTGTCTATCTTAGGGTAACGCGAGTCGAGGCGGACGTCGTCGTGGTAGCGACGACGGACGCCGAGACGAGCACATGAAACCACTGCCACCCTGTCTATCTTAGGGTAACGCGAGTCGAGGCGGACGTCGTCTCGGTAGCGACGACGGACGCCGAGACGAGCACGTAAACCACTGCCACCCTGTCTATCTTAGGGTAACGCGAGTCGAGGCGGACGTCGTTGCGGCAGCGACGACGGACGCCGAGACGAGCACGTGACACCACTACCACCCTGTCTATCTTAGGGTAACGCGAGTCGAGGCGGACGTCGTCGCGGCAGCGACGACGGACGCCGAGACGAGCACGTGACACCACTGCCACCCTGTCTATCTTAGGGTAACGCGAGTCGAGCCGCGACGACGGACGCCGAGACGAGCACGTGACACCACTGCCACCTTGTCTATCTTAGGGTAACGCGAGTCGAGGTGGACGTCGTCGCGGTAGCGGCGACGGACGCCGAGACGAGCACATGTCACCACTGCCACCCTATCTTAAAGCACGTCACGCTAAATTGATACAAAAAATGTTCCTGTTTTAAAAAATTGTCAAAAATTTCAGAAAATGTTCTTCTTTTTCAGGAAATTTCTCAAATTCGAAAGTTGTTTATTTCTATAAATATGTTCTTGGTTTGAAATTTTCTTATTAATTTTAAAACTTATTCATAGTAGATCAATTTAACAAACATTTCGATTCAATCAAAAAGCAGTAGATCAATTTAATTTAGTATGTTATTTTTTCTTTAATAAAATTATGTTCCCGGAAAGTATTAATCGAAAGGGAATAGAGGGATACGCTATTTTATTTTTTCTGTGTAAAAGTAGCAATTCATTTTAGTTGAAAGTGCAAGTTCATTTCAATTAAAAGTGGGACTTCCCGCCCATTATTGTCCCTGAAAAACCGCTGGCCCAGAAAGAGAATAGGTGGAATAGGAAAATACAGGTCCAAAAGAAAAGAAAAAACGTGGAAAGGGAATATAGGCTACGCGAGGTATTGGGCCAAGGCTGGGCCGAACTCACGTAAAGTGGAGGGCTCATGGCCTGGATCGATCGCGAAAGGGAATAGAACGGATGCAGCCGATCGCTAACTTTGTCGTTTGCTGTCGGATCGATCTGGTCGGAAATCGAGCGCGCCTCACGCGCGCGCGCGCGCGTTAGTATTCGTTATTTTATGGGTTCCATTCGGGGAGGGATCCAGTGTGTGACCCTCCTTTGTACATTCTCCTGCTGCTCATCTTTTATCTCTTTCAAGTGACGGTTTATAAATAGATGCGTCGACAGGGGGATTTGGAATTCGTTTTCGTGGATTGCTCAGCGCCTCGCATGCCAGATAGCGCAGAGTGACGAGACCTCAATGACAAGGGTGTTGCATAAGGAGAATAACCAAAGCTTTGGGTTCGGCGTGTCATCAACATGAATTCGTAAAACTGCATCATCCTCACGTAGTGAGCAGACGCATTTCACCATGTTACAGTCAAGCAAAGAATGCCGTCATGAATCACGCGGCATTTCATATTGAACATACCAAAACGCTCTCTTCATCCCTTGCAAAATGCTCTTATATTGTGGGACGGTGGGAGTAGTTGATAGATGAGGCAACTGTTTTGTCCCCATTTCAGAAAAGAAAGATATACTTAAAGAGTTAAACTATAGATTAATACGTCCAAACCTTCACAACGTCACAAAGGATGTTGCACGGAATAATGCAAATACCAGAACCTATATATTACAATATCCATCTATTATTAAGCAATACTATAACTGTAACAGATTACAACATCATTTCAATCCCAAATAACTTAACCAGATAACATTCTTCAAAAGTTCAAATACAAGCACAAGAACCATAAATCAAAACCCCAGTCATAGCTCATAGCAATACACAAACCACTTTCTTGCACAACCCGATATATAGCTCGACAGTCGACACCCAGTCTTGCCATAACCAAACCTCTCCAGTAGCAGCGAACACGACTCCAGGCATATGTATTATCAAGTACGGGCTGCTCCGACGCTAGCGGTGCGAGACCATTTTTGCGCCATTAGCCACGAAGGCAAACCCATAGGCATACTCAGTTTCCGTCTCAGGACAGATGATTGCTTCTCCCATGGTACTCGTGGCCTTTTACCCCCTTGTCTTGGCCCTCTTCATTCCAAGGCTGTTGTGGAAAGGGGATGCGGAACCAGATCTTTGCATCCCTTCCTCACGGAGGGTGCCATTGAGCATTGCAAGCTCCCGGAGCTGCTGCTTCTTGAAGAAGTCCTGAGACTCGTCCTGCTTATAGATAATAGAATACAATAACTTTGAGCCATTGGTTCTGCAGAATCAGAAGTCAAATAGAGGAGATATCAATATAAAAACATACCATTGGCCTTAACAGATCCTCAAGGATCTCGCGGGCTTGCATCAGACGAGCATCAATAATTTCAACAGGCAGCTCTGCCTCGACCAATATATGTAGGGGTTCATTCAGATGTTCATATCCTGGCTTTCCACGCATCATTTCCTCCTACAAAGCATTACCACAAACTACAAGGTGAAGTCGACTGAAGTACAAAACAAACACAAGCATGCAGAAGGGGGGGGGGGGGGGGGGGGGGGAATAACACTTGAATGACATATGGTTACCACTGGAAACAGGCCGAAAGCAAGCAGTACAAGTTTTTTCCACCAGAACAAAGCAATTCTTTGGTGATAATTCACTCTTACAGAAATATTTAAGCTCAGAAATAACATAAAATACTCCCTCTGTCCCAAAATAAGTGACTCAACTTTGTACTATCTTTATACTAAAGTTAGTACAAAGTTGAGTCACTTATTTTGGGACGGACGGAGTAAAAATTAACAATAAGAAACCGCTGGGGAGAAAACTGAAAAACAGCCAGTATAGATAACAAGAGGTAGGAGTGGGGTTGCCATAAAAACTAAAACCCAGGTTCCATTTATAACATGGGGTAATAGGAAAGGTGAAAATGATATAGCTCTCCCTAAACATGCTTATGGTACAAATTTGCTTGAAACAAGCCAATAAATATGCTCCAGATATGCCAATATATCTAACTGGGGAGATTATGAAAGCATGGTATCAAGAGTTTTACCCGAGCTGGATCTTTAATGCTACCCCGGCCTCTTATAAGCACACGGCAGTCAGTAGTTGCCTCCACTCGCTTCAAGGAATTTCCTCTGGGACCAAGGATGCGACCAACGAAGTTGTACTAGAAAAATAAACAAAAAGCATCATGACACAACTCCCACAACAATTCAAAGTGTAATAACATAGTAATAGCACACTTACTGTTGGATATTTGTCTACTGGAATATCAACCCTCATTGTTTTCTTGACAATTAGTCCAGATGAGCTGCCTTGAGACCCTCCAAGCCAACTATAAGCTGATGAACTCTGCAATGGTTACAGCTCGATTATTTAGAACAATGGATATGGAGCGACAGGAGTAGCTTTTGCAGTAAGCACTTGAAAAGTTCCAAAATTCAAGCCAAATGTAAAGAACTAGTCAAACAAACATGACTTATGAGCAATCAGAAATAGTGACAGGATTATACTTCACAATTAACAGTTACCACAGTTCGTTTTGCCGATACCATAAAGATCTACAAAGTCAACACTATTTTCTAGTTCAGATACTCCCAAATATTGTGTGATAATCATCCCAACTCATCTTAAGGTAGCAAGGAAAATGTGTAGTAATAAGTAGCATCGTGACCAACTAGCAGACTGACGTTAGCATGTCAATTAAGTAGCATACTGGTTAGACTTCTGACATATGGTGCCAGATTAGTGAGTTAGAGTGTTAGCATGTTATCCGAAGTTCCAAAATCCAACAGTTGCGATACAGAGAGGAGTTTAATGGCAACTTTTGAACCCTCTGCCTGGAAGGGATAATAAAGTTAGCAAAGTTGGCATAAGGATCAAGCAGTATCAAGAGCATTAGCTTTAGCAGTGCAAAAAGCAGCTTGAAACCCCAGATTTAAGATTTCAGGAATAATAAATTAGCATAAGGACCAAGTGGTACCAAGAACGTAACCAGGTCTGTTAGTGTCACAGTCAGTTAGAAAAACCTGATCTAAGCTTTCAAAGATGGTAATTAGACATGTAAGAGTAAGTTATGTTAAATGGTCAGTATCCATACTTCTGATTGAAATGCTGATGTCCATCCATTCATATCAGTTGCTGCTCCATTTGAATATAATCCTCCCGATGTTAGTGGACTACCATGTTCAAAGCCACTTTGGTTTAAAAGGGAGGCGTTCTCCAATAGTGTGGAAACACGTAAAATTTCTGTTTCAAATTGCAATTTCAAGAACAAGATGTAGAAAGTCAGCAGTTAGAATTAGTGATTAGCAATATACATATATACCTGACGAGTTAGTGTAAATAACTAATCTACAGAACCTTTCATCCCTTAACAATGAAAAATTAACAAAGTCATAATAGTGTCAACTGCAAATCTTTATAGTTAGTTGTAAAGCACTATTACATTTATGCTGAGAAGATATGCGAATAAATAAATTAATACGCACTTGCAGAAAAAAAATAGTAGCAGAACAAATATTCATAGAACAAGCAGAATTCAACAATATAAATAGAGTTACAACATTACAGCTAAACGGAGCAACACGAAAAAGGTATACATCAAATGCTTAAAATTTTGCATCCCTTTTGTAAGATTATTAATTACAGCTGTAAAAGATTAGCACACTGGTGTTTATCCAACTAAGTTGGAGCTTCCCTGTGATCCTGGTAATCTAAAATATCCTCCACCACAAATAATCCCATCAAGGAAGGATATATATTGCTCCATAGACATGCCGTCTAGAGTCATGCGCATCCGGGTCAAAGCTCAAGGGGGCATGACATGTCTCTTTATATCATGATTAGCACAGTTTTGTTAGGATTACTATGAATGAAGATTAAAGGGTGCATGGCAGCATCTATTTCTACGAATGAAGAGTAGTTAGGATTACTTCCCCTAGAGACAAGTAATAAATCCTACTCTTCTAAATAACCCCTGGACTGGTAATAGAAAATTGCACGGCTGCAAGCTCACTGATGATCATGACACATTGGGACGTGACAGAAAATGAGGTACTATGCAGCTTAGTACTTTCAAAAGGCATGCCCCCATCAGGTTGCTGGATGAGACAAAGTCAATGTAGTCCAGCAAGCCTCAGCCAAGTTAGTGAAGCCATTCATCTAAGACTAAGCTACAATGAGATGGTCGTGGGACGCCATGCTCATAAAGAATATTAGGCATGTAGAGTTGTGGATGAGTACATGAATTCATGGAGATAAAGATTAAGGCTGTGTTTGGCAGCTCAGTTTGTTTTAAGTATTTGTAGAATACTATGGTTTCTCAGAAACCACAGTTTTCAAAACTTTGAGGTGTTTCTCCAACATCATGTTTTTATGTAGTATTTAAGAAATAGGTCTTGACCACTTTTTTCGAAACTGAAGAAGAAAAAAAAATGTGGTTTTTAGAAACTGAAGTATTCATTGCCTAGGCAACTGAATACTGAGGTTTTAGATTACTAAGGTTTTGAGAAAACCATGTTGCAAACTAGGTGTCTAAACCAAAGCAGATGATGAGTGGCAAGGTGGGGCCGTGGTAGGTAGAGTGGTGAAGAAACAAAAGATATTAAAGATTTTCCATCATTTGCTAACGCAATACTCCAGTGTAGTGGTTAAGCAAGCAGGGGGGAGCACCAGTGTAGTGGTTAAGCAAGCAGGGGGGAGCACCAGTGTAGTGGTTAGCTAAACAGCAATCATGAAAGAAGCAGCACCAAGGTAAAATAAAAGCATATCCCCCTCAACTATATCTACAAAGTAAATGCACACACCAAGAATGATAAATTTGTGGTAAACGATTGTTACTCATTTTATAAAACAAACAGAAGCAACAACACGGTAGAATGAAAGCATATCGCACCACACAATATGTACAAAGTAAATGCACACAACAAGAATGACCGAGTTTGTTGCAAATCTAGCTCAGGTGGAGGTGAAAACAGCTTCCTTTGTGTAGGAAAAAGGGTATCCACCATAAGAGGCACACAAGCAAGGAAAGTCAAATATCCTCGCCATCACAACAGAATATTCCGAATCGTGTGGAAGAAGCAGCAATTGGACCAGCGCGCATATGTTATATCATAACACAAATGGCATGATTAGATGAGAGCTCACCTTGATTCAGCAACCGTATGCTATGAGGGAGCACTGGGACGAACGGGTTCAGCTTGTGGCGCTCCGCGAGCAGCTCCGCAAGGTACCTGGTAGAAAGACAAAGAACCATTATTAATCATCGTCTGTCACTCTTATCGTACAGCACAACCAAGTCAGCTTTCTCCCCCTCACGAAATTTGGTAAATAACCAGCAAATCCCCGCTGCATCACGCGGTACAGAATCGCAAGGCGATCGGCGAGCAAAGTGAACACCGGTCGAAGTGAGCAGCTGGCCCGTTTGATTCGGCGAAAATCCAGTGAAGACACGACGGGACGCAATGGTTACCACAAAGGGGAGATCTCGCCGGGGGGAATCAGATCCGATCCCAAAAGGCCCTAAACCTCACCGGGTTAATTCAGATTCAAGCCGCGGAACCTTGGTGACACCCAAAAACACACCGAATCGGCGCTGGCAAGGCCCGAATCTGGGCGATCGGAGCAGCGCCTCGCGCAAAGTCAGCAACGGCGGCCGCTCCAATCCCCCGAACAACACGCAGCACGCACCCTCTAGTATAGTCCAGCCTAGTCCACTCCACAAACGACAAGACGGGAAGCTGGGGGAGGAGGAGGGAGCTTGGTTGGTGGGGTGCTTACTTCTCCTGGTCGGCGACGGCGGCGGAGGAGGCGCGGAGGCCGGAGATGCGCGGGGAGTGCGGCGTGGTGGACGGGGAGGGCGAGTAGGCCATGTACCGTCCCGACGACATCTCTCTCTCTCGAGCAGCAGTAGCTAGTCCTCTCCAACCGGCGGCGTTAGTCGGGCTGGCTGGCTAGGGTTGCGGTGGTGGCCTGCTCGCCCGGCGCCTACACGCTGTCTCTATAAGGAAGGGATGGCGGCGGCGGGGGGCGAGAGGAGGAAGAGGGGGAGGGGGAGGAGGCCGCGCGGGCGGCTTATAAGGAAGGGAGGGAGGGAGGAAGGGGATGACGATGCGCCGCGCGACGCGGTAAGTAGCGGGGCGGGTGAATGAACAGTTCTTCTCGTGGGCGTGGGGGTGGGGATGGGGAGGGGCCGCGGCGGGGCGGCGCCCGGTGTCCTCTCCGCTCCGGGTTCGGTTCGGCGGCCGGTAAAAAAATGCCGGGAAACTGGTGGGAAGTTGGGCAAACCCGGAGGGGCGGGGGGAGTCAAGATGCCGCACTGGTAGGTGAGGTGAGCTTTTACTTGGCCGCCCTAAAAATAGCTGCCTGGTTTACCCGCGTCTAGAAAGAAGATTGGGCGAGCTGAGCTGGCCCGTGGTTTACTCTGATCGACATACTATGTGCAGTACAAATGGTGTACAGTACTTGGAGCTAGGTAGAGTGTGAAGACAAAGGGACCTGTACGGGTTTTTTCTTTTTTGAAGGCGACCTGTCTGCCTTGCTGCCAACAAGAATGCTGTTTTAGGTTGGGGTCTGCGTGACGTGGTTAGAGGAGATGCTATGGCTATCACGCGTGTTTTTTTTGTCACCTTGTTCAGCGGTTCTTAATTGGAAATCGAATCGATCGTTAGTTCAAAAGAAAATCTGATGGCATGTTATTAACGGATATTGAAGCCTTCCTTGCATCGTCTTCTCATCTTCTCGGTTAGTGCATCGAATTATGCATGTTGTCGGTGTTCTTGCGACCAACAGTGCCGTCAAGGGACGACGTATATGGCGTGCAAGGGGCGGATCAATATGGTAAAGCATGAGATGGGCGATTTATCTAGGTTGAGGCCCTTTAAGGGGAGGTAAGACCCTACTCCTGCATTTGCTGCTTGTTTTGATAAGGGTGCTCATTGGCGATCAAGGAGAATGGTTTCTCTGCGGACTTGGCGACGAAGAGGAAGAAGATGTTGGTAGGCGAAAAACATAGCATGTTTAACTCGGCGCCTGCTCGGGCGGCACGTCGAGTCCCTTGCCCAACTGGCACCTCCGAATGTCATATCATCGTCACATGTATTCTTTACTATTACGGCGTCTTTGACTTGCATGGTTGATATATAATCATCAAATGTTTGATTCCACCGTAAGAAAAGCAGGTTTATTGGCACTACGTTTCATCCCCGCTTGACCTGAATTTCCCATCAGACCCGAACTTCCTCCGCCCAAAACAAATCCCATCCTCGACAGATAATCAGCACGCTCACTGGATAGGATAAGAATGGCGGCGATCAACGTCGCCGTGGCGTGGCCATGTCGCCAGTTAATTTCCTTGCTTTTGTTTACGTGCCATCGATCGCCCGCCGCGGAAACGTGTAAACTCCGTGTGTCGTCGATAGGCTCGGGACAAGCCAGTCGGTACACATGTGACCTGCATCGGGGCGTGCACCGCACAGCATGATGAATGATGAAGCTTCTCCCCCATGCATCTGCAATTCTGCATAGATGTTCCCACGGTCATTTTTAAAAGAATGGAACGTGTATCTTATGCAGCGCCGGGAACACATGGCTGGGCTCTCGTCAAACCATCAAATTGACAAACCACCCGACCTGTAAGCGACACTGGTTCATAGGCCGGTCCCCTGTAGAACGTATGTGTAGTTCAGCGGCAAGTACTTCGTGAAAGCAAAGTGTAGCGGAGCATCTTCGTGAATACTACAGCGACGACGTGCGACTTTCACGCCTCGTTGATCCCTTCGCCATTTGCGGCACGGACACACATATTTTACTCTGTATGTCGAAAGGTAAACTGCAGATGACACCTGCGCCTGACATTTTGCCGGCTACGAGTGAGACGGACGGAGTCTGAACAGATAACCATTAGGAGGGCGGGGACGGGATCAACTCGCTCCGAGAGCGATCACCCGGCGGGGCAGGATGAATGGCGACGGCCCGGCTGGGCGTCGCCGTCGAGCCAGGCTGTCCCCTCCGGAAAGGAAAAGGAGAGGCGGGGAAAAGGGAAAAGTTTCGTGCGCTGCTGATGGGCGATGGCTGGCGCCGGGAGAAAAAGAGGAGGGATCCGTCCGTCTGCCCAACAACGTCTCGATTGATGAGGTGGCGAGGAAACAAAAGGGAGAGGGAGCGAGCTGGTGTGCGTTTGGTCCATGTGTCCAGGAGGATCTGAGACGGACCGGTAATAACCTCGACGTCGAGGCTGAATATGCCACGGTGCAGGTATCAACACGGGGATACCGTACGAGCCTACAGTTTGCCTGTTTGATACTGCCCATCTTTTTTTTAGAAAAAACTTCCGATCCATTCATCTTTTTCTTTTTTAACACAGTACAGACGCAAGCGCTCATATACACACGCATACACTCACCCCTATGATTGCATACACGCACATCATATCCCTATGAGCACCTCCGAAAGACTGAGCCGGTATATCATCTTGAAATTTACGAAGTCAACGTAGGCACCTCGTCGACAACGGGGACGTCGATCAATTCATCTTCAATCATAGCAGTATAGCGAAAAATAGAAATGATAAACATTGCATTCAGATCCGTAGACCATCTAGTGACGACTACAAGCATCGAAGCGAGACGAAGGCGCGCCGTCGTCATCGCCCCTTCCTCGCCAGAGCCGGGCAAACCTTGTTGTAGTAGACAGTCAGGAAGTCGTCGTGCTAAGGCCCCATGGGACCAACGCACCAGAACAGCAACCGCCCCGATGAAGAGTAGCGTAGATTGAAAAGATTCAACCTGAAGACACGTGAACGTAAACGAAGGACAATCAGATCCGAGCAGATCCACCAAAGACAGATCCACCGGGGGCATACCACCACACGCCCACCGGAGATGCTAGACGCACCACCGGGACGGTGGCTAGGCGGGGAGAACCTTACTTCATCTTCAGGGAGCCGCCTCCGTCTCATCTTCCTGAGCGAGATACAAACCCTAACAAAACTCAAAGAAACGTCTGAAAATGGAGCCCTCCCGACAGCAAGGGTCGGTATCCACCACGCTCCCATGACCCTAAAGTCCATCGAAGACAAGGCGGACTGGCAACGGCACCAACGGGAGGCAAAGGAACCCTAACTTTTTTGGGGGCCTAGAGAATTGACAGTTTGGTTGTTGTCGTCGTTAAGTTTGGTAACCGTGTCACCGGCCGCGTTATAATGCCTACTAACTGAGGTCTCCTTTGATACACATGGTAGAAAAATCATAGAAAAAGGAATGTCATAGAAAATGAAATAATATGTATCTCAAATCCTATAAATAGGAATGGGAAAGGAGTTGTCGTTTGGTTCACGTCGTTTTATTTAGTCTAGACTAATGTTTATTTTCCTATGAAAATTTTAGATCAATAGGAGGAGCACTCACCGGCTCCTTTTTTATATTAAATAAAAGAAGCCACACAAGTACCATAAGGGACAAACAAAGTAGTGGGTTCAAAGGTTCTAGCCTATTACAGGACAACAACCTCGTTGAAAAAAAAGAAAGAACAGATATAACTAAAAGAAACTAAAGTTTTCACCCTACATCACGGATACACGGCAACTGCGCTCAGCGGTGCTTCTCCTTTTTCTTGTTTTGTCTCTCCAACTGAGAGATCAACCCACCCGAAGCATCGTCGTTGTTTGCGACCAGCAGAAGGCCTCCAACACCGAGATTGGGCTCACAGTAGCCACCGAAGCGAAGATTTTGCATCCTGGGGGCGAAGCAGGGGGATGTGTGAGTCCAGTCCACGCAGTGTAGTCTGGGCCAGCGGCTAGATGTCGATCTTGCATTCCCAGATAGGCATGCACTCTACCCCCACATTAGCATTGTTGGCGCCTTCAGCACCGACAGTGAGTGATGGCAGAAGAGGTCTATTTGCTCCAGCATGTGATCCTTGAAGATCAGTCTCCATTTCCAGAATCATTCCTAGGATCTGTTTAACAAAAAATCATGTCACACCATTAAAGATTAGGTTCTTTTTGAACTTCCACAAAGACCAAAGCACAACAGAACAAATGGTGTTAACAACATCAAGTTTTTCCCCGTTACCCAAAGGAACTAATGGATTCAAAACATGTCGCTAATGACCTATTTCAAAAATCGGCCAAACCTGCTTTGCAACTATGCAATCAAAGAGAAGGTGTTGCACTATTTCCTTACATGTGCAGAAAAGACAATCTTCAGGTTTATTCATATTCCTTTCTTCATATTATCCCTGCTTAGTATTTTATTATGACTAAGCAACCAGGGGAATATATGAATCCTGGGAGGGATGACCAACTTCCGAACAACGGGAATATAAACAGGAGTCACACCTTTAAACTTGATGATAGCATACAAGGATCTTGATAAGTAAATGTCAGAGATCTCATATTGCCAAATCAGAGAGTCACCCTCTTCTTTATAGCAAATGCTACTAGCTACGGCTTGTAGCTCATACAACTGCTCCATCATACCATAAGTGAAGACCCTCCTAAAAGTAAGCTTGAGGGTGCTCCCATCCTAGATTTGATTAATGGTGCTACACTGTTCTCTACAAATGCAATAAATGTCCCAAAATTGGACAACTATGGGGGTTGCCAAACTAGGAATCCTCCAGAACCTGATTTGATGACCATCCCCACAACCCACATGTAGCCAAATTTGACAGCTCTAGCAGCCCACATAACCCCTTTCCAAAAGACAAAAGAATTTACTGAGCTGCTGCATAAGATATTGGGGGGAGAGGTATGGTATTTGGCATCAACCACATATCTCCATATTTTTCCTTCCCCAAAGGCATGTCTCTTAATCCAAGATCCTAGGAGGCAAATATTGAAGGAAATATGCCCTAGAGGCAATAATAAAGTTGTTATTTATATATCCTTATATCATGATAAATGTTTATTATTCATGCTAGAATTGTATTAACCAGAAACTTAGTACATGTGTGAATACATTGACAAATAGAGTGTCACTAGTATGCCTCTACTTGACTAGCTCGTTAATCAAAGATGGTTAAGTTTCCTAGCCATAGACATGAGTTGTAATTTGATGAACGGGATCACATCATTAGAGAATGATGTGATTGACTTGACCCATTCCGTTAGCTTAGCACTTGATCGTTTAGTATGTTGCTATTGCTTTCTTCATTACTTATACATGTTCCTATGACTATGAGATTATGCAACTCCCGAATGCCGGAGGAACATTTTGTGTGCTACCAAACGTCACAACGTAACTAGGTGATTATAAAGGTGCTCTACAGGTGTCTCCAATGGTGTTTGTTGAGTTGGCATAGATCGAGATTAGGATTTGTCACTCCAATTGTCGGAGAGGTATCTCTGGGCCCTCTCGGTAATGCACATCACTATAAGCCTTGCAAGCAATGTGACTAATGAGTTAGTCACGGTGTCGTGGAATTGTCACGGCAGATGTCCTAGCGAAAGGACTTAGTCGTGGAGCCATCGCAACGGGTTAGCTTAAAGGGGTTAAACCGGACAAGGGACACGAGAGTTTATACTAGTTCGGCCCCTTACGATGAAGGTAAAATCCTACGTCTAGTTGTGATGGAATTGCTAGGGTTTCGATGATCAGGGAGCAAATATGCTTTGCCTGAGTCTCGAGTTGTTATCTGTTGTCCCTGAACCTCCGCCGGGCCGTGCCTTTATCTACACAGGTCGACGCCCGCCGGCTTATAGAGTCCCGATGCCTGTTTATACACATACCGGCTCGGTCTCTACTTTGTCATATCTTACAATACAAGCTATGTACTATATGGCGGTTTATAACTACATGCCTTAATCTACCTTTGGGCCTCGGGCCTTCGAGTCTCTGTAGTAAGCCGCTTTATTCCCTGTCTTCATGGGCTTTTAAGCATAAACAATCCATTATGGGGATAACCCGGCTTCCTTGGCCAGTTTACACCTAGTAGTAATATCCCCAACATTAGGCCCCAGATTGATTTGAACTGGTTCATGTCAATCTCCGAAACCTTGAGAAAATTTCTTCCATATCTTCGCATAAATCTTGTAAACCGCCATGACGTCATCATCCAGAATCATCATAAACCGCCATGACGTCATTTGTCATTTTAAATGGTATATTCCTCACCTTCATTAATGAGCCTCCGATAATCGAGGCGACAAATCTGTCACATATCCATTTGTTAAGCTCCTCGATTCTCGCGCTTGACCCTTATCCTTTCGTCCTTATAAATACGGCCGAGGGCCCTTTCCATCTCTCCCTTTTCCTCTTCAAGTCTTCTTCTTCCTCGCGACGCCTCAGCGCCCGAACTCCGCCGCCGCCGTCGACCTTCGCGTCTACACCAACCCAGGCCGCTGCATCAACCTGTTTTGACCAGAGAACTGCGACGCACCTCCGCTGTTCAGCAGCACCAGTAAGTATTCCTCTCCTCGAACGTCAGATCTGCATTAGGGTTTCCACTGTTTGTCGGTGTTCTTCACTGTTCATCTTTCCTTTCCTAGATCGCATAGTTTTGATCCGAATCTGATAGCAAAGGCGATCTTCAGTAGTTTAGCGTCCCTTTTAATCCTCAAAAAGCACCCTTTCCTGCATAAGATCCCATCCAAGCATATGTGTTCTTCCACTGTCACGGCTTTAGGTTAGATTTATTTCCTCTTTTTAGTACTGTGGCAGATCTAGATTTATATCACCGATCTGTGAAATCTGTTTGCACCATACTTAGAAATTTTTGCAAATGTGTAGCCTCTTTACCATTGTGGGTGGTTTATCCTTGAACCTGTGATAACTCATCATATACCATTAGCTCTCTATTAAACCGCCAACCTGTTTTAAACCGGATATTGTACTTCCATCATTGCACCGGTTTATAAGTTATAACCATGAACTTTAAACCGGATATTGTGCTTTTTTCAGCTTGTCACCAAAAATGGCCAAACAATTCTTTTCCTGTAATTGGGTTCCTTCCCGGGTTACGGAAACGCAGCTGGCTGGTTGTGTTGCAACGGGCGCTTTGGCGAGTCCCCGGCCTAGAATCTCCTCCTGAACCCCAAGACGGAGAAGTTATTGTATTTGTTGATCACCTAAGCCGAGGCTTCACTCCTCCTGGATCAAAATTCTTCCGTGACGTGCTTGCCGCCTTTCAAATCCATCCCCAAGACATCGGTCCAAACTCCATATCCAATATTTGTGACTGGCAAGTATTCTGTGAGGTATACCTGCAAGAGGAGCCTACTGTTGATCTGTTCCGGGATTTCTTTTATCTAAACCGCCGTACTGAGTTTACGGATGGCCCCAATACTGAACTAGGCAGGGTTTCAATTCAGAAGAGGAGAGATGTTGATTTCCCTCATGCCAAGCTTCATAGTCATCCTAAGGACTGGAATCAGACTTGGTTCTACTGCCGCAACATAGCTCCAGTCAATGAAAATCCTTTGCCGGGTTACCGTCCACACCGGCTTACCCAAACTCATCCCTTTCCTCAACGGTTGATGGCCCAAGAGCGAGCAAAATATGCCCCTCAACTAGCCAAGCTCAGAGCGTTTATTGCAAATGGGCTGACAGGCGTGGATTTTGTCCGACGCTGGGTTTCATGGAGCATTTTACCTTTAAGCCGGCGGCCCGGTTTAATGTGTGAATACACAGGGGATCTGAAAGACCCGCAACGCCATATTGACATCCAGCTGACTGATGATGAAGTCACTGAAGCTGTTAAAAAGATGCTTAATGAACCAATAGATGCATGCAGCAAAACCGGGCTCAGTCCTTTCTATGCTGCCAATAAACCGCCAAAGGTATAATCTTCCGTATTTATGCTTTTAACCATCCTTTGTTAATTTTTTCCTTTGATGACTTATTATTTGTCTATACAGGCCGATGATCCATTCTGGAAGAGAAAATCACAAGATAAACCGATAAAGAATCCTCAGATTAAGATCAAGGCTTCAAAAAAGCCTGCAAAAAGAAGGAACGTTGAACCGTCCGAGCCTATTATTGATGATGATCCGGATTCAGAGGTAGAACTTGACTCTCTGAGTTCACATTTTATACACCTTATTGACAATGATCATTCTCAGGATGAAGCGGAAGCCAGCCATGCTGATGAGGTAACTATTCTTTCTTCTGATTCTGATCCTGTGCCAGTACCAAGAATCCGTTGAGCCATTCGGAAAGTAAAATTTTCATGCCCTCTTTCTTATGTGGACCCGCACCTTCTTTTAAAGACACAGCAGCATGAAGCTCGTCGCACAACTCGACATAGCGGCCAAGTGCTGTCCTCCTCCGGTTTACCAAATTCGCCGGTTCGCAAACGCCGCCAAGAGGTTGCTTATACTCCTGACACCCTTTACCCTAAGGCGGGTTACATCCGATATCCTCTTAATCCGTCTGACTCAAATTATCAGGGAACTTCCCATTCATCGTCCGGCGAGTCGTCAGCGACACAACTTCCTCCTCTGAAAACCGTCCCTGGGTAAGCATAACATACTTTTAACTTTTTGGTCTTGCATCATATTGTCACATCGATCTCCATGTCTGCTCTTTTTCAGTGCTAAAGCCAGACCAAGCAAGAAGGCTAAATTGAACAAGCCAACTGACCATGAACCGGCTACCGAGCCGGAGAAAACCCCAGGGCTATTGACCCGGAGGCTGACACTGTTACTGATAATCCAGAACCTCAAGCAACCGACACGCTTGTTGAACCGGTGGATAATAATCCGACAAGCCAGTCAGCTGATCCATTAAGTCCAATTGTTGATCCGCCGAGTCCGGCTAAAGCATCCAATAAACCGCCAAGCCCTGCCAAAACTACGGACGCGATGTTGTCGTAACCGGCCTTGGTTTCAGCTCCCCTGGTCGTCCTGTCGCATTATCAAAGCATAGCGCCAAAGAAGACATTTCTTCTATAAATAAGGGGAAATGGAAGTCCGAGTTATCCAATTATACCAACCTCAGCGCTGAAGACCTTCATTCTAGTTTTTTAAACCGCCTGTATACAAGCCGCGACTTTGAAGCCGGTTTAGTAGGCCTGATGAAGGAGCGGTATGAGGTAAATGTCACTTTCCCTTTGCATAAATATTCCAAAAGTCCCTTTGTTATAACTGGTCTAACGTATCAACTCTAGCAGCCCCCAAGGGCCGGTGCATAACATTGGTTTGAACCGGGTCTTGAATCGATATTTGCATTTTGCTGGTGTAGCCCCCATGAACCGGCTTGTATCCTTTTAGAATGAACCGGTACATCCTACTAATCTCACCACTTAGAATAATGACAACCCATCTGAATCTGAATGAATACACATTAGCCCCCAAGTGTCAAGCAGATAACTTGTTATGTGTTTGAGACTTTAAAGTAATAGCTGATAAGAAGCAATCCGCATTAGCCCCCAAGTGTCAAGTAGATAACATGTTATGTGGTTGAGACTTCAATGTTGTAATGCTAACTTATTATCTGTATGCTTGCAGGTTGAGTTGTCCAAAAAAGACTCCCAAATCACTGATCTCCAAGGAAACATCAAGTCTCAGGTGGACGGAACTTGCAAAGTTAAGAGCGAGCTGACCACCGCTTTAACAACCATGGAGCAGCTGAAGGAATTCTTCAAAGGTGAACGGGCAGATTGGGCAACTGAAAAGACCACCTTGTTAAAGCGGGCAGAAGATGCGGAGAACGCCCTTAAACCGGCCACAGAAGAGCTGAGCAGCCTGAAGCGGCAGATTGATGCTATGACCTCTGCCATCTTTGGTGACAACCTCTTCACCAATCTGTAACAACACCAGCTATAAAAACTTCTGGTTTAATAAAAATTGGATCCTTTTGCAGGTAGCCGTGTTACTCATCTTGGCACAGATATGCGCAAAAGATTGAAGGTCGTCTATACTTTGGCAGAGCAGCTTTATACCGGCGCACAACGGGCCATCCGCACAGCTTCCAATAACCATCCGCCACCGTCGCTAATCAAAGAAACACTGGAAAAAATGTCTATGATGCCTGCCCGGATTGTGGAATTGAAGAAATCTGCTGCTAGGTCCGGTACCCTTACTACACTGACGCGTGCCAAGGCCTGGATCTCTGACCTTGATCCGGAAGACATTGGTAATGGTTACCCGAGTAAAAAAGAGGACGGTTCAGAATTCAACAATGATGATCTCCGGGCTATCACGAGAGAGATGCGACCACTGACAAGTAAATTGGCTGAAGATACTAACTTGTCAATTTATCAGAATGTATATGATGCCAGCGGCAAGCGAATAAGTGCTCCAACTTATGATGTGGAAAATCTGACCCCGCCGATCCGTAAGTACACTTACGCTCCTGATGTTGAACCGTCTGATCTGATACACGACAAAGCTGTCTTTCAAGCCTTAACAGGGATTGATTGGACAACTATTAACTTCCAGCCATTGGGTGGAGAGAAGGAGGATGAACCGGCGCAGGAAGATCCGCAACCTTCACATCAACCTGAAGCAGAATCATAATCCGGAACCCGGTTTAATTTGTTCCTTTTGTTATCCTTGAAAAACAATCATTCTTTTGGGCAGTCGAAATGCCTTGTAATAGGCTAGCTTGAACAGCTGATCTGATATGCCATCGTGCATACTTGTTGCACATAATATTATTAATCCATCATGCTATATTTGCTTATGATCTTTATCGGTTTTATACAGCCCTGTTTCTGCATAAAACAAAGTGAAAACTGTCCTGGCGGTTTACCGCTGGACAGGTCATAATGCCCAATATATAGCCAAGGTTGATAACCATAGCTTTAAATAATAAAATATGAAACATATTATACCTGTGATATTGAATCACCTTGTTGGCTTACCAACATTTTTGTAATAAGGTTGATAACCCAAATATTGAGTATTGATAACTCAAACCATGTTATGCTGGTAAAAAACAAGCGATGTTGGGTTATGATAAACACCGGATGATCATCCTGGCAACTTATAGTTAACTCCAGGCCGGGTTAAATAACACCGGTTTATACGGATGACTTACAATCAGGCCGGGCCATTGGACGCCGGTTTAGCTCAAAACTTTAACAAGGGAGAAAAACAAAATTGACCAATAAAAAACCAGAGAATAAAGAAAAACTTGTAGTCGAGGCTTTTCAAGGGCTGCTAGGCCACTGAGTTAAACCGTTTTACAAAGCCTTTTAAGATGGTCCTCAGTCTTTAACCAATCGCCGGTCTATCATTGACAAGTTCAGGGTCATATGCGATTGACTTGTCAAGTTGGCGGGTCATACCAGGCTTACCTGGGCGGAGTGACTTACTTAATGAAGGCAGCTTAACCCGGGGTTTTAGGTATATATACCAGGCTTCCAAGCCACGGCTTGATAGCCTATTGCAAGTGTAGATTTCTTTGTTCATTGCGATAGTAAAGAATCCCCAAGCAACATTTTGAGCTGTGCTCAACGGGTGCCTATGTTTGAGTTGTTCTTGACAACACTCTTTGGCCCCTAAGTAATGGCATTGCGCCAGCCAAAAGGTGTAGCTATGGTTGAACACAACCAAGCCCCCAAGTGACTTAATGTCGTGGCTTTTGAGCCAGCCAAGAGGTGTAGCTATGGTTCGAATACGACCAAGCCCCCAAGTGACTTACTGTCGTGGCCTTTGAGCCAGCCAAGAGGTGTAGCTATGGTTCGAATACGACCAAGCCCCCAAGTGACTTACTGTCGTGGCTTTTGAGCCAGCCAAGAGGTGTAGCTATGGTTCAAATACGACCAAGCCCCCAAGTGACTTATATTGAATAGATAGCTGTAAAGCTGAATCAAAGGGTAAACCGGATGTCGCTTCACAAACAGAATCCTCCGTGTAACCACTCATGATATGAGAAAAACAACAGATACCCCGCTTTAGCCGAGGCTCCGGTTTATTGCATTGATCATAATATATACATCGTCAAAATATGTACATGATAGGAGCCTATGGCTCAGGTGTAGTACGGCCGTAGATGAGCTATGTTCCACGGCCAGATCGTCTCCTCCTCTGACTTGCGTGAGTCTTTATGCTCTCGAACATCAATGAGGTAATATGATCCGTTGTTCAGATTCTTGCTGACCACAAAGGGCCCTTCCCAAGGCGGGGATAACTTGTGCATATCGGTCTGATCTTGGATAAGCCGGAGCACTAGATCACCTTCTTGAAAAGTTCTGGTTTTAACCCGGCGACTGTGATAATGCCGCAGGTCTTGCTGATAAATCGCCGAGCGAGCCGCCGCTACGTCCTATTTCTCATCCAACAGGTCCAACGCATCCTGGCGTGCTCTTTCATTATCTGCTTCAACATAAGCCGCCACTCGAGGTGAGTCATGACGAATATCACTTGGAAGGACAGCTTCCGCTCCATAAACCATGAAGAAGGGTGTATAACCCGTAGATCTATTGGGGGTGGTGTTAATGCTCCATAAAACGGAAGGTAGCTCCTCAACCCAACAACCCGGTGTCCTCTACAAAGGAACCATAAGCCGGGGCTTGATCCCCTTCAAGATTTCCTGATTAGCTCTCTCCGCTTGACCATTAGACTGGGGGTGGGCCACTGAAGAGATATCAAGACGGATGTGCTCTCTTTGACAGAACTCCTCCATAGCACCCTTGGAAAGATTCGTGCCATTGTCTGTTATAATGTTGTGTGGATAACCAAAACAGAATATCACCTTCTTCATAAATTGAACCGCTGTGGCTGCATCACATTTGCTAACTGGCTCTGCCTCCACCCACTTGGTAAATTTATCAACCGCCACCAAGAGGTGGGTCTTCTTATCCTTAGATCTCTTAAAGGGTCCAACCATATCAAGCCCCCAGGTTGCAAACGGCCAGGTAATTGGAATCATCCTCAGCTCCTGAGCCGGAACATGAGCTCGGCGTGCAAACTTCTGACAGCCATCACACCTTTTGACCAAGTCCTCAGCATCAGCATGAGCCGTTAGCCAATAGAAACCATGACGAAAAGCCTTAGCCACCAAGGACTTTGAACCGGCATGATGACCACAATCACCTTCGTGAATCTCACGTAAAATTTCACGACCTTCTTCAGGAGAAACACAACGTTGAAAAGCCCCTGAGATACTGCAATGATGTAGCTCGCCGTTGACAATAGTCATGGACTTGGAACGCCGGATTATCTGCCTGGCCAGAACTTCATCCTCTGGTAATTCACCCCGGTTCATATACGCCAAATATGGGATCGTCGAATCCGGGGTGACATGAAGCGCCGCCACCAACTGAGCCTCCGGATCAGGAATAGCTAAGTCTTCCTCCGTGGGTAGCTTGACCGACGGGTTATGCAAAACATCAAGGAAAACATTGGGCGGCACCGGTTTACGCTGGGAGCCCAACCGGCTTAAAGCGTCCGCCGCTTCATTCTTTCGCCGGTCTACATGATCAACCTGATAACCCTTGAATGACCTGCAACAATATCCATCTCTCGACGATACGCTGCCATGAGGGGGTCCTTGGAATCCCAAGTACCAGAAACTTGTTGAGCCACTAGGTCCGAGTCACCAAAACATTTAACCCGACTCAGATTCATCTCCTTAGCCATCCGAAGACCATGGAGCAGGGCCTCGTACTCAGCTGCATTATTAGTACAAGGAAACATCAAGCGGAGAACATAACAAAATTTGTCACCTCGAGGGAAAGTAAGAACCACTCCAGCCCCCGAGCCCTCCAATTGCCTGGATCCGTCGAAATGAATTGTCCAGTATGTGTTATCCGGTCTATCCTTCGGCACCTGCAATTCTGTCCAGTCATTGATGAAGTCCACAAGTGCTTGAGACTTGACGGCTGTGCGAGGCATATATTTTAATCCGTGAGGCCCAAGCTCAATAGCCCACTTAGCAACCCGGCCGGTCGCTTCTCTGTTCTGGATGATATCTCCCAAAGGAGCAGAATTGACCACAGTAATGGGATGGCCCTGAAAGTATTGCTTCAGCTTCCGGCTCGCCATAGAAACCCCATATACAAGCTTCTGCCAATGTGGATATCTCTGTTTTGACTCAATGAGCACCTCACTGATATAATAAACCGGCCGTTGAACCAGATACTCCTTTCCTGCCTCCTTGCGCTCCACCACAATAGCCAAGCTGACAGCTCGAGCATTAGCAGCCACATATAACAGCAACGGTTCCTTGTCCATGGGAGCAGCAAGAACAGGTGGTTCGGCAAGCTGCCACTTCAGAGCCTCAAACGCTTCATTAGCTGCATCACTCCAAACAAAGTTGTCTGTTTTCTTCAGCATTTGATATAAAGGGATGGCCTTCTCCCCGAGATGACTTATAAACCGGCTCAATGCTGCAATCCGGCCTGCAAGTCGCTGAACATCGTTGATGCACTTCGGTTTAGTCAGTGAAGTAATAGCCTTGATCTTCTCCGGATTAGCTTCAATGCCCCTGTTAGATACCAGAAAACCAAAAGCTTGCCTGCTGGCACACCAAAAACACACTTGGCCGGGTTGAGCATCATCTTATAAACCCGGAGGTTATCAAAGGTCTCCTTTAAATCATCTATTAATGTTTCCTCCTTCCTGGACTTCACCACAATATCATCCACATAAGCATGGACGTTGCGCCCAATCTGGTTATGAAGACAATTCTGAACACAGCGCTAATAAGTTGCCTGGGCACTCTTGAGCCCAAAGGGCATAGACACATAGCAGAAGGCTCCAAAGGGAGTTATAAAAGCTATCTTCTCTTGGTCCTTAACTGCCATTTTAATCTGATGATAACCTGAATAAGCATCCAGAAAACTCAAACGCTCACAACCCGCTGTAGCATCAATGATTTGATCGATACGGGGGAGGACAAAAGGATCCGTCGGACATGCTTTGTTCAAATCCGTGTAATCTACACACATACGCCAGGTGCCATTCTTCTTAAGCACCAGCACCGGATTAGCCAACCACTCCGGATGAAAAACTTCAACAATGAACCCTGCCGCCAAGAGCCGGGCTACCTCCTCACCAATAGCCTTGCGCCTCTCTTCATTGAACCGGCGAAGGAATTTTCGGACCGGTTTAAACTTGGGATCAATATTAAGGGTGTGCTCAGCGAGTTCCCTCGGTACACCTGGCATGTCAGAAGGCTTCCATGCAAAGATATCCCGACTCTCACGGATGAACTTGATGAGCGCGCTTTCCTATTTCGGATCCAGATTTGCACTGATGATGAACTGTTTGGATGAATCGTCGGGCACAAAATCAACCATTTTAGTCTCATCAGCCGATTTAAACTTCAAGGCCGGATCATGCTCCGTGGTTGGTTTCTTCAAGGAAGTCATGTCCGCCGGATCAACGTTGTCCTTATAGAACTTCAACTCCTCTGCTGCACAAACCGACTCAGCATAGGCCGCATCACCTTCCTCACAGTCCAAAGCGATCTTGTGTATCGGCGGTAACTTGTGTGGTCAGTAAGGCCGTCCAGGCGTCCAATAAATTGGACAAGATTTGGGCCGGCCGGCGCGGGGCCTCCCGCCCTAGCTGCCGATCCGGAAATTATTGCTGCCGCGGTTGAAGATTGCAACGCGGGCTGAGTTCCAGCCATGAAGATCGCAACCCGGTTTGCCGGTTCAAAGGGGTCCGGAATACTGTCGCCATCGGAATAGCCCCCAAACTGGTCATCTTGAAGTTGGTATAGTGACTCGGTCTCCCCGGTGGACGACTCGTCATCTGAGTGGACGACGGTCTCGCCATCGGACGCCGGTTCAAGTTCCGCACCATTGATGAAGCCTACGAACGCACGCTTCACGGCGGGCTGAACCCGGGCAGGGCTTGCACGCTGAGCCGTCTCGACGAGGTCAGTGCAGATGTCCGGCTCAGGGCCCGGTTCGCCGATCTTGCCGATGAAGACGTGAATTCCTCCAAAGGGGACCCGGTACCCGTACTCGATTGAGCCGGCCTTGGGGCCCCAGCCTGCGTCGTCGATGTAGAGCTTGCTGCGACGACTCTTGGTCATCCGGCCCACGGCGTATCCCTTGAGCCCTTCGAAATTGCCCTTCAAGAACTCGAAACCATCGCGCGATAGCCCCACGGTGGGCGCCAACTGTCGTGGAATTGTCACGGTAGACGTCCTAGCGAAAGGACTTAGTCGTGGAGCCATCGCAACGGGTTAGCTTAAAGGGGTTAAACCGGACAAGGGACACGAGAGTTTATACTAGTTTGGCCCCTTACGATGAAGGTAAAAGCCTACGTCTAGTTGTGATGGAATTGCTAGGGTTTCGATGATCAGGGAGCAAATATGCTTTGCCTGAGTCTCGAGTTGTTATCTGTTGTCCTTGAACCGCCGCCGGATCATGCCTTTATCTACACAGGTCGACGCCCGCCGGCTTATATAGTCCCGATGCCGGTTTATACACATACCGGCTCGGTCTCTACTTTGTCATATCTTACAATACAAGCTGTGTACTATATGGCGGTTTATAACTACAGGCCTTAATCTACCTTTGGGCCTCGGGCCTTCGAGTCTCTGTAGTAAGCCGCTTTATTCCCTGTCTTCATGGGCTTTTAAGCATAAACAATCCATTATGGGGATAACCCGGCTTCCTTGGCCGGTTTACACCTAGTAGTAATATCCCCAACACACGGGATGATGCATTACGGAACGAGTAAAGAGACTTGCCGGTAACGAGATTGAACTAGGTATTGAGATACCGTCGATCGAATCTCGGGCAAGTAACATACCGATGACAAAGGGAACAACGTATGTTGTTATGCGGTTTGACCGATAAAGATCTTCGTAGAATATGTGGGAGCCAATATGAGCATCCAAGTTCCGCTATTGGTTATTGACTGGAAATGTTTCTCGGTCATGTCTACATAGTTCTCGAACCCGTAGGGTCCGCATGCTTAACGTTCGGTGACGATCGGTATTATGAGTTTATGTGTTTTGATGTACCGAAGGTAGTTCAGAGTCCCAGATATGATCACGGACATGATGAGGAGTCTCGAAATTGTCGAGACATAAAGATCGATATATTGGACGACTATATTTGGACATCGGAATGGTTCCGGGTGAGATCGGGAGTATACCGGAGCACCGGGAGGTTACCGGAACCCCCCGGGAGGTATATGGGCCTTATTGGGCCTTAGTGGGAGAGAGGGGAAAGGAGAAAAGGAGGGGGCGCCCCCCAAGCCCAATCCGAATTGGGAGGGGGGCCGGCCCCCCCTTTCCTTCCTCCTTCCTCCCCCTTCCTTCTCTCCTAATCCAACTAGGGAAGGGGGGGGAATCCTACTCCCGGTGGGAGTAGGACTGCCCTTGGGGCGCGCCTAGGAGGCCGGCCTCCTCCCCCTCCTCCACTCCTTTATATACGGGGGAGGGGGGAACCCCATAGACACACAAGTTGATCATTGATCTCTTAGCCGTGTGCGGTGCCCCCTCCACCATAATCCACCTCGGTCATATTGTAGCGGTGCTTAGGCGAAGCCCTGCGTCGGTAAATTCATCATCACCGACATCACGCCGTCGTGCTGACGGAACTCTCCCTCGAAGCTCTACTGGATCGTGAGTTCGTGGGACGTCACCGAGCTGAACGTGTGCTGATCGGGAGGTGCCGTACGTTCGGTACTAGGATTATTCGATCATGAAGACATACGACTACATCAACCGCGTTGTCATAACGCTTCGACTTATGGTCTATGAGGGTACATGGACAACACGCTCCCACTCGTTGCTATGCATCACCATGATCTTGCGTGTGCGTAGGATTTTTTTTGAAATTACTACGTTCCCCAACAGTGGCATCCGAGCCAGGTTTATGCGTAAATGTTATATGCACGAGTAGAACACAAGTGAGTTGTGGGCGATACTAGTTATACTGCTTACCGGCATGTCATACTTTGATTCGGCGGTATTGTTGGATGAAGCGGCCCAGACCGACATTACGCGTACGCTTACGCGAGACTGGTTCTACCGACGTGCTTTGCACATAGGTGGCTGGCGGGTGTCAGTTTCTCCAACTTTAGTTGAATCGTGTGTGGCTACGCCCGGTCCTTGTGAAGGTTAAAACATCACATACTTGACGAAATATCGTTGTGGTTTTGATGCGTAGGTAAGAACGGTTCTTGCTCAGCCCGTAGCAGCCACGTAAAACTTGCAACAACAAAGTAGAGGACGTCTAACTTGTTTTTGCAGGGCATGTTGTGATGTGATATGGTCAAGACATGATGCTAAATTTTATTGTATGAGATGATCATGTTTTGTAACGGAGTTATCGGCAACTGGCAGGAGCCATATGGTTGTCGCTTTATTGTATGCAATGCAATCGCCCTGTAATTTGTTTTTGCTTTATCACTAAGCGATAGCGATAGTCGTAGAAACAATAGCTGGCGAGACGACAACGATGCTACGATGGAGATCAAGGTGTTGCGCCGGTGACAATGGTGATCATGACGGTGCTTTGGAGATGGAGATCAAAGGCACAAGATGATGATGGCCATATCATATCACTTATATTGATTACATGTGATGTTTATCTTTTATGCATCTTATTTTGCTTAGATCGATGGTAGCATTATAAGATGATCTCTCACTAAATTTCAAGGTATAAGTGTTCTCCCTGAGTATGCACCGTTGCGAAAGTTCGAAGTGTCGAGACACCACGTGATGATCGGGTGTGATAAGCTCTACGTTCACATACAACGGGTGCAAGCTAGTTTTGCACACGCAGAATACTCGGGTTAAACTTGACGAGCCTAGCATATGTAGATATGGCCTCGGAACACTGAGACCGAAAGGTCGAGCGTGAATCATATAGTAGATATGATCAACATAGTGATGTTCACCATTGAAAACTACTCCATCTCACATGATGATCGGACATGGTTTAGTTGATATGGATCACGTGATCACTTAGATGATTAGAGGGATGTCTATCTAAGTGGGAGTTCTTAAGTAATTTGATTAATTGAACTTTAATTTATCATGAACATAGTACCTGGTAGTATTTTGCATGTCTATGTTGTTGTAGATAGATGGCCCGTGCTGTTGTTCCGTTGAATTTTAATGTGTTCCTTGAGAAAGCTAAGTTGAAAGATGATGGTAGAAATTACATGGACTGGGTCCGTAACTTGAGGATTATCCTCATTGCTGCACAGAAGAATTACGTCCTGGAAGCACCGCTGGGTGCCTGGCCTGCTGCAGATGCTACTGACGATGTTAAGAACGTCTGGTAGAGCAAAGTTGATTACTACTTGATAGTTCAGTGTGCCATGCTTTACGGCTTAGAACTGGGACTTCAATGAAGTTTTGAACGTCATGGAGCATATGAGATGTTCCAGGAGTTGAAGTTAATATTTCAAGCAAATGCCCGGATTGAGAGATATGAAGTCTCCAATAAGTTCTACAGCTGCAAGATGGAGGAGAATAGTTCTGTCAGTGAACATATACTCAAAATGTCTGGGTATAACAATCACTTGATTCAACTGGGAGTTAATCTTCCTGATGATAGTGTCATTGACAGAATTCTTCAATCACTGCCACCAAGCTACAAGAGCTTCGTGATGAACTATAACATGCAAGGGATGGATAAGACAATTCCCGAGCTCTTCACGATGCTAAAGGTTGCGGAGGTAGAAATCAAGAAGGAGCATCAAGTGTTAATTCTTTCCAATAAATCCCATTTGAATTCAATAGTCTTCATCATAAAAGAACCAGTACAAGAAGTATCAAACATGGTGCGATTGTTGTCAGAAAGCCGAGCATAAAATTTTTGAATAATCATTTCTCTCGAGAGCTCATGATTGGGGCATGAATATAACATTGAATTAAGCCTCCCCCAAGCTTGAGCGATGCTTTCTCCTTCGCGAGGCCAAAAATTATATATATAATTACGATCACGATGAACAAGATGCATAGGATAAAACTTCTGATGAAATTCCAATTTCAATCGCTTGTAGTTCCATGATCCCATATCATCACATAGCCTATACCATGTCAATGCATCTCCCTTAAAAGATAAAGGGAAGACCTTCTTCTTGATAACATCATCGGGCATACCTGCAAGCTTAAATAATCCACAAACTTCATCCACATAGATTAAGTGTAAATCGGGATGCAATGTTCCATCTCCTGCAAAAGGATTAGCTAGCAGTTTCTCTATCATACCCGAAGGAATTTCAAAGTAGACATTTTCATTTTCAGTAGGTTCAGTGGGTTGAGGAGCAACTCTTTGCTCTACTGGTCGAGGTGAAGATACCCCGAACAAGCCCCTCAAAGGATTACTTTCCATAGTAACAAGTGACAGTAAATTTCAGCACACTATATAAATTTTCCCTTACCAAATTCCACCTACCAAAGGCGCTTCACTCCCCGGCAACGGCACCAAAAAAGAGTATTGATGACCCACAAGTATAGGGGATCTATCGTAGTCCTTTCGATAAGTAAGAGTGTCGAACCCAACGAGGAGCAGAAGGAAATGATAAGCGGTTTTCAGCAAGGTATTCTCTGCAAGCACTGAAATTATTGGTAACAGATAGTTTTGTGATAAGGTAATTTGTAACGGGTAACAAGTAACAAAAGTAAATAAAGTGCAGCAAGATGGCCCAATCCTTTTTGTAGCAAAGGACAAGCCTGGACAAACTCTTATATAGAGAAAAGCGCTCCCGAGGACACATGGGAATTATCGTCAAGCTAGTTTTCATCACGTTCATATGATTAGTGTTCGGTACTTTGATAATTTGATATGTGGGTGGACCGGTGCTTGGGTGCTGTCCTTACTTGGACAAGCATCCCACTTATGATTAACTCCTATTGCAATCATCCGCAACTACAAAAGAAGTATTAAGGTAAACCTAACCATAGCATGAAACATATGGATCCAAATCAGCCCCTTACGAAGCAACGCATAAACTAGGGTTTAAGCTTCTGTCACTCTAGCAACCCATCATCTACTTATTACTTCCCAATGCCTTCCTCTAGGCCCAAACAACGGTGAAGTGTCATGTAGTCGACGTTCACATAACACCACTAGAGGAGAGACAACATACATCTCATCAAAATATCGAACGAATACCAAATTCACATGACTACTAATAGCAAGACTTCTCCCATGTCCTCAGGAACAAACGTAACTACTCATAAAGCATATTCATGTTCATAATCAGAGGGGTATTAATATGCATATAGGATCTGAACATATGATCTTCCACCAAATAAACCAACTAGCATCAACTACAAGGAGTAATCAACACTACTAGCAACCTACAAGTACCAATCTCAGACTTAGAGACAAGAATTGGATACAAGAGATGAACTAGGGTTTGAGAGGAGATGGTGCTGGTGAAGATGTTGATGGAGATTGGCCCCCTCCCGACGAGAGGAGTGTTGGTGATGACGATGGCGATGATTTCCCCCTCCCGGAGGGAAGTGTCCCCGGTAGAACAGCTCTGCCGGAGCCCTAGATTGGTTCCGCCAAGGTTCCGCCTCGTGGCGGCGGAGTCTCGTCCCGAAATCTTGCTTATGATTTTTCTTCAGACGAAAGACTTCATATAGCAGAAGATGGGCACCGGAGGGCCACCAGGGGGCCCACGAGGCAGGGGGCGCGCCCACGGGGTAGGGCGCGCCCCCACCCTCGTGCCCAGGGTGTGGGTCCCCTCTAGTATTTTCTTCGCTCAGTATTTTTTATTATTTCCAAAAATAACTTCCGTGGAGTTTCAGGACTTTTGGAGTTGTGCAGAATAGGTCTCTAATATTTGCTCCTTTTCCAGCCCAGAATCCCAGCTGCCGGCATTCTCCCTCTTTATGTAAACCTTATAAAATAAGAGAGAATAGGCATAAGTATTGTGACATAATGTGTAATAACAGCCCATAATGCAATAAATATCGATATAAAAGCATGATGCAAAATGGACGTATCAGGTATATGTGGTATACATGTTATTGATGTGTACCTTACTAATGCTCGCAGTAGCACCTGGGTATTTGATACTGGTTCTGTTGCTAATATTTGCAACTCGAAACAGGGGCTACGGATTAAGCGAAGATTGGCTAAGGATGAGGTGACAATGCGTGTGGGAAATGGTTCCAAAGTCGATGTGATCGCCGTCGGCACGCTACCTCTACATCTACCTTCGGGATTAGTTTTAGAATTGAATAATTGTTATTTGGTGCCAGCGTTGAGCATGAACATTATATATGGATCTTGTTTGATGCGAGACGGTTATTCATTTAAATCTGAGAATAATGGTTGTTCTATTCATATGAGCAATATCTTTTATGGTCATGCACCCTTAAAGAGTGGTCTATTTTTATTGAATCTCGATAGCAGTGATACACATATTCATAATATTGAAGCCAAAAGATGCAGAGTTGATAATGATAGTGCAACTTATTTGTGGCACTGCCGTTTGGGTCATATTGGTGTAAAGCGCATGAAGAAACTCCGTACTGATGGACTTTTGGAATCACTTGATTATGAATCACTTGGTACTTGCAAACCATGCCTCATGGGCAAGATGACTAAAACTCCGTTCTCTGGAACAATGGAGCGAGCAACAGATTTATTGGAAATCATACATACTGATGTATGTGGTCCGATGAATATTGAAGCTCGCGGCGGGTATCGTTATTTTCTCACCTTCACAGATGATTTGAGCAGATATGGGTATATCTACTTGATGAAACATAAGTCTGAAACATTTGAAAAGTTCAAAGAATTTCAGAGTGAAGTGGAAAATCATCGAAATAAGAAAATAAAGTTTCTACGATCTGATCATGGAGGAGAATATTTGAGTTACGAGTTTGGTCTTCATTTGAAACAATGCGGAATAGTTTCGCAACTCACGCCACCCGGAACACCACAGCGTAATGGTGTGTACGAACATCGTAAGCGCACTTTATTAGATATGGTGCGGTCTATGATGTCTCTTACTGATTTACCGCTATCATTTTGGGGTTATGCTTTAGAGACGGCTGCATTCACGTTAAATAGGGCACCATCTAAATCCGTTGAGACGACGCCTTATGAACTATGGTTTGGCAAGAAACCAAAGTTGTCGTTTCTTAAAGTTTGGGGCTGCAATGCTTATGTGAAAAAGCTTCAACCTGATACTCGAACCCAAATCGGAGAAATGTGTCTTCATAGGATACCCAAAGGAGACTGTTGGGTACACCTTCTATCACAGATCCGAAGGCAAAACATTCGTTGCTAAGAATGGATCCTTTCTAGAGAAGGAGTTTCTCTCGAAAGAAGTGAGTGGGAGGAAAGTAGAACTTGATGAGGTAACTGTACCTACTCCCTTATTGGAAAGTAGTTCATCACAGAAATCAGTTCTTGTGATCCCTACACCAATTAGTGAGGAAGCTAATGATAATGATCATGAAACTTCAGATCAAGTTACTACCGAACCTCGTAGGTCAACCAGAGTAAGATCCGCACCAGAGTGGTACGGTAATCCTGTTCTGGAGGTCATGTTACTTGACCATGATGAACCTACGAACTATGAGGAAGCGATGATGAGCACAGATTCCGTGAAATGGCTTGAGGCCATGAAATCTGAGATGGGATCCATGTATGAGAACAAAGTGTGGACTTTGGTTGACTTGCCCGATGATCGGCAAGCCATATAGAATAAATGGATCTTCAAGCAGAAGACTGACGCTGACGGTAATGTTGCTGTCTACAAAGCTCGACTTGTCGCAAAAGGTTTTCGACAAGTTCAAGGAGTTGACTACGATGAGACCTTCTCACCCATAGTGATGCTTAAGTCTGTCCGAATCATGTTAGAAATTGCTGCATTTTATGATTATGAAATTTGGCAAATGGATTTAAAGACTGCATTCCCGAATGGATTTATGGAAGAAGAGTTGTATATGATGCAACCTGAAGGTTTTATCGATCCAAAGAGTGCTAACAAGGTGTGCAAGCTCCAGCGATCCATTTATGGACTGGTGCAAGCCTCTCGGAGTTGGAATAAACGTTTTGATAGTGTGATCAAAGCATATGGTTTTATACGGACTTTTGGAGAAGCCTGTATTTACAAGAAAGTGAGTGGGAGCTCTGTAGCATTTCTGATATTATATGTGGATGACATATTGTTGATTGGAAATGATATAGAATTTCTAGATAGCATAAAAGGATACTTGAATAAGAGTTTTTCAATGAAAGACCTCGGTGAAGCTGCTTATATATTGGGCATCAAGATCTATATATAGAGATAGATCAAGACGCTTAATTGGACTTTCACAAAGCACATACCTTGATAAAGTTTTGAAGAATTTCAAAATGGATCAAGCAAAGAAAGGGTTCTTGCCAGTGTTATGATACATCCATTTTGCATCATGCTTTGATATTGATATTTATTGCATTATGGGCTGTTATTACATATTATGTCACAATACTTATACCTTTTCTCTCTTATTTTACAAGGTTTACAAGAAGAGGGAGAATGCCGGCAGCTGGAATTCTAGGCTGGAAAAGGAGCAAATATTAGAGACCTATTCTGAACAACTCCAAAAGTCCTGAAACTCCACGGAAGTCAGTTTTGGAATTTATAAAAAAATACTGAGCGAAGAAAGCACCAGAGGGGGGCCACCCACCATCCACGAGGGTGGGGGCGCGCCCTACCCCCTGGGCGTGCCCCCTGCCTCGTGGGCCCCCTGTCAGGCCTCCAGTGCCCATCTTTGGCTATATGGTGTCTTTCGTCCGGGAAAAAATCATGAGCAAGCTTTCGGGAAGAAACTCCCCCGCCACATGGCGGATCCTTGGCGGAACCAATCTAGGGCTCCGGCAGAGCTGTTCCGCCGGGGAAACTTCCCTCCGGGAGGGGGAAATCATCGCCATCATCATCACCACGATCCTCTCATCGGGAGGGGGTCAATCTCCATCAACATCTTCACCAGCACCATCTCCGCTCAAAACCTAGTTCATCTCTTATATGTAATCTTTGTCCCAAAGCCTCAGATTGGTACCTGTGGGTTGCTAGTAGTGTTGATTACTCCTTATAGTTGATGCTAGTTGGTTTATTCGGTGGAAGATTATATGTTCAGATCCTTAATGCATATTAATACCCCTCTGATTATGAACATGAATATGATTTGTGAGTACTTACGTTTGTTCCTGAGGACATGGGAGAAGTCTTGCTATTAGTAGTCATGTGAATTTGGTATTCGTTCGATATTTTGATGAGATGTATGTTGTCTTTCCTCTAGTGGTGTTATGTGAACGTCGACTACATGACACTTCACCATTGTTCGGGCCTGGAGGAAGGCATTGGGAAGTAATAAGTAGATGATGGGTTGCTAGAGTGACAGAAGCTTAAACCCTAGTTTATGCGTTGCTTCGTAAGGGGCTGATTTGGATCCATATGTTTCATGCTATGGTTAGGTTTACCTTAATACTTCTTTTGTAGTTGCGGATGCTTGCAATAGGAGTTAATCATAAGTGGGATGCTTGTCCAAGGAAGGGCAGCACCCAAGCACCGGTCCACCCACATATCAGATTATCAAAGTAACGAACGCGAATCATAGGAGCGTGATGAAAACTAGCTTGACGATAATTCCCATGTGTCCTCGGGAGCGTTTTCCTTCATATAAGAATTTGTCCAGGCTTGTCCTTTGCTACAAAAAGGATTGGGCCATCTTGCTGCACCTTATTTGCTTTTATCACTTGCTGCTCATTACCAATTACCTTATCAAAAAACTATCTGTTACCGATAATTTCAGTGCTTGCAGAAAATACCTTACTGAAAACCGCTTGTCATTTCCTTCTGCTCCTCGTTGGGTTCGACACTCTTACTTATCGAAAGGACTACGATAGATCCCCTATACTTGTGGGTCATCAAGATGCTACCTCTTGAGCACTGCGTTGGTTTTCCCTTGAAGAGGAAAGGGTGATGCAGTAAAGTAGCGTAAGTATTTCCGTCAGTTTTTGAGAACCAAGGTATCAATCCAGTAGGAGACCACGCGCGAGTCCCACGCACCTACACAAACAAACAAGAACCTCGCAACCAACGCGATAAAGGGGTTGTCAATCCCTTCACGGTCACTTACGAGAGTGAGATCTGATAGATATGATAGGATAATATTTTTGGTATTTTTATGATAAAGAGTAAATAGAGATGCAAAGTAAAATAAACGGCAATAGAAATAACTAAGTGTTGGAAGATTAATATGATGGAAAATAGACCCGGGGGCCATAGGTTTAACTAGTGGCTTCTCTCAAGAGCATAAGTATTACGGTGGGTAAACAAATTACTGTCGAGCAATTGATAGAATTGAGCATAGTTATGAGAATATCTAGGTATCATCGTGTATATAGGCATCACGTCCGCGACAAGTAGACCGAAACGATTCTGCATCTACTACTATTACTCCACACATCGACCGCTATCCAGCATGCATCTAGAGTATTAAGTTCATAAGAACAGAGTAATGCTTTAAGTAAGATGACATGATGTAGAGGGATAAACTCATGCAATATGATATAAACCCCATCTTGTTATCCTCGATGGCAACAATACAATACCTGCCTTGCTGCCCCTGCTGTCACTGGGAAAGGACACCGCAAGATTGAACACAAAGCTAAGCACTTCTCCCATTGCAAGAAAGATCAATCTAGTAGGCCAAACCAAACTGATAATTCGAAGAGACTTGCAAAGATAACCAATCATACATAAAAGAATTTAGAGAAGATTCAAATATTGTTCATAGATAAACTTGATCATAAACCCACAATTTATCGGTCTCGACAAACACACCGCAAAAAGAAGATTACATCGAATAGATCTCCACGAGAATCATGGAGAACTTTGTATTGAGATCCAAAAAGAGAGAAGAAGCCATCTAGCTAATAACTATGGACCCAAAGGTCTGAGGTAAACTACTCACACATCATCGGAGGGGCTATGGTGTTGATGTAGAAGCCCTCCGTGATCAATGCCCCCTCCGGCAGGACGCCGGAAAAGGCCCCAAGATGGGATCTCACGAGTACAGAAGGTTGCGGCGGTGGAATTAGGTTTTCGTGGATGCTTCTGTTGGTTTGGGGATACGTAGGTATATATAGGAGGAAGAAGTACGTCGGTGGAGCAACGTGGGCCCCACAAGGGTGGAGGGCGCGCCTGAGGGGGGTAGGTGCGCCCCCTGCCTCGTGCTCTCCTCGTTGCTTTCTGTACGTGGACTCCAAGTCCTCTGGATCATGTTTGTTCCGAAAATCACGTTCCCGAAGGTTTCATTCCGTTTGGACTCCGTTTGATATCCTTTTTCTGCGAAACTCTGAAATAGGCAAAAAAACAGCAATTTGGGCTGGGCCTCCGGTTAATAGGTTAGTCCCAAAAATAATATAAAAGTGTATAATAAAGCCCATTAAACATCCAAAACAGAATATAATATAGCATGGAACAATAAAAAATTATAGATACGTTGGAGACGTATCAAGCATCCCCAAGCTTAATTCCTGCTCGTCCTCGAGTAGGTAAATGATAAAAACAGAATTTTTGATGTGGAATGCTACTTAACATAATTTCAATGTAGTTCTTATTATTGTGGCACGAATGTTCAGATTCGATATGATTCAAGATAAAAGTTTAATATTGACATAAAAACAATAATACTTCAAGCATGCTAACCAAGCAATTATGTCTTATCAAAATAACATAGCCAAAGCAAGTTATCCCTACAAAATCATATAGTCTGGCTATGCTCCATCTTCCCCACACAAAATATTCATATCATGTACAACCCCGGTCTTAGCCAAGCAATTGGTTCATACTTTTTAACGCGCTTCAGCCTTTTCAACTTTTACGCAATACATGAGCGCAAGCCATGGATATAGCACTATGGTGGAATAAGGTATAATGTTAGGGGTTATGTGGGAAGACAAAAAAGGAGAAAGTCTCACATCGACGAGGCTAATCAACGGGCTATGGAGATGCCCATCAATTGATGTCAATGCAAGGAGTAGGGATTGCCATGCAACGGATGCACTAGACCTATAAGTGTATGAAAGCTCAAACAAAAGGAAACTAAGTGGGTGTGCATCCAACTTGCAGTATACAAGCCAAGTTCTATAATGAAATTTCCCACTAGTATATGAAAGTGACAAAATGAGAGACTCTCTATCATGAAGATCACGGTGCTTCTTTGAAGCACAAGTGTGGTAAAAGGATAGTAACATTGTCCCTTCTCTCTTTTTCTCTCATTTTTTTATTTGGGCCTTTTCTCTTTTTTTGCCTCTTTTTTTCCTTTTTATTTACTCCGGAGTCTCATCCCGACTTGTGGGGGAATCATAGTCTCCATCATCCTTTCCTCACTTGGGACAATGCTCTAATAATGATGATCATCACACTTTTATTTACTTACAACTCATGAATTACAACTCAATACTTAGAACAAGATATGACTCTATGTGAATGCCTCCGGCGGTGTACCGGGATATGCAATGAATCAAGAGCTACATGTATGAAAGAATTATGAACGGTGGCTTTGCCACAAATACGATGTCAACTACATGATCATGCAAAGCAATATGACAATGATGGAGCGTGTCATGATAAACGAAACGGTGGAAAGTTGCATGGCAATATATCTCGGAATGGCTATGGAAATGCCATAATAGGTAGGTATGGTGGCTGTTTTGAGGAAGATATAAGGAGGTTTATGTGTGATAGAGCGTATCATGTCACGGGGTTTGGATGCACCGGCGAAGTTTGCACCAACTCTCAAGGTGAGAAAGGGCAATGCACGGTACCGAAGAGGCTAGAAAATTGCGGAAAGGTAAGTGTGCGTATAATCCATGGACTTACATTAGTCATAAAGAACTCATATACTTATTGCAAAAATTCATTAGCCCTCGAAGCAAAGTACTACTACGCATGCTCCTAGGGGAAGGGTTGGTAGGAGTTAACCATCGCGCGATCCCGACCGCCACACAAAGGATGACAATCAACAAATACCTCATGCTCCGACTTCGTTACATAACGGTTCACCATACGTGCATGCTACAGGAATCACAAACTCCAACACAAGTATTTCTCAATTTCACAATTACTCAACTAGCACAACTATGATATTACCACCTTTATATCTCAAAACAATTATCAAGCATCAAATTTCTTATGATATTATAATTAAAGCAAATTGCCATGCTGTTTTAAGACTCTCAAAATAATATAAGTGACGCATGAGAGATCAATAGTTTCTATAAAACAAATCCACCACCGTGCTCTAAAAGATATAAGTGAAGCACTAGAGCAAAAACTATATAGCTCAAAAGATATAAGTGAAGCACATAGAGTATTCTAATAAATTCCGATTTGTGTGTGTCTCTCTCAAAAGGTGTGTACAGCAAGGATGATTGTGGTAAACTAAAAAGCAAAGACTCAAATCATACAAGACGCTCCAAGCAAAACACATATCATGTGGTGAATAAAAATATAGTTCCAAGTAAAGTTACCGATGGAAGTAGACGAAAGAGGGGATGCCTTCCGGGGCATCCCCAAGCTTTGGCTTTTTGGTGTCCTTAGATTATCTTGGGGTGCCATGGGCATCCCCAAGCTTAGGCTCTTGCCACTCCTTGTTCCATAATCCATCAAATCTCTTACCCAAAACTTGAAAACTTCACAACACAAAACTTAGCAGAAAATCTCGTGCGCTCCGTTAGCGAAAGAAAAAAAACACCACTTCAAGGTACTGTAATGAACTCATTCTTTATTTATATTGGTTTTAAAACTACTGTATTCCAACTTCTCTATGATTTATAAACTATTTTACTAGCCATAGATTCATCAAAATAAGCAAACAACACACGAAAAACAGAATCTGTCAAAAATAGAACAGTCTGTCGTAATCTGTAACTAACGCAAACTTCTGGAACTCAAAACAATCTACCAAAATAGGACGACCTATACAATTTGTTTATTGATCTTCTGCAATTGGAATCAGTATTTTATCACGTTCTGGTGATTTTTAACAATTGTTTTCATGAACAGAAAGTTTCTGGAATTTTCAGCAAGATCAAATAACTATCATCCAAGAAGATCCTATAGGTTTAACTTTGCACAAACACTAATTAAAACATAAAAACAAATCTAACCAGAGGCTAGATCAAATATTTATTCCTAAACATAAGCAAAAAGCAAAAAAAAACTAAAAATAAAATTGGGTTGCCTCCCAACAAGCGCTATCGTTTAACGCCCCTAGATAGGCATAAAAGCAAGGATAGATCTAGGTGTTGCCATCCTTGGTAGGCAATCCATAAGTGGCTCTCATAATAGATTCATAAGGTAATTTTATTTTATTTCTAGGGAAGTGTTCCATGCCTTTCCTTAATGGAAATTGGAATCTAATATTCCCTTCCTTCATATCAATAATTGCACCAATCGTTCTAAGGAAAGGTCTACCAAGAATAATAGGACATGAAGGATTGCAATCTAAATCAAGAACAATAAAATCTACGGGCACATAATTCCTATTTGCAACAATAAGAACATCATTAATTCTTCCCATAGGTTTCTTAATAGTGGAATCCGCAAGGTGCAAGTTTAAAGAGCAATCATCAAATTCGCGGAAACCTAACAAATCACACAAAGTTTTTGGAATCGTGGAAACACTAGCACCCAAATCACACAAAGCATAGCATTCATGATCTTTAATTTTAATTTTAATAGTAGGCTCCCACTCATCATAAAGTTTTCTAGGGATAGAAACTTCCAACTCAAGTTTTTCTTCATAAGATTGCATCAAAGCATCAACGATATGTTTAGTAAGCTTTATTTTGGCTATAAGCATGAGGAGAATTTAGCACGGATTGCAACAAGGAAATACAATCTATCAAAGAGCAATTATCATAATTAAATTCCTTGAAATCCAAAGTAGTGGGTTCATTAATATCTAAAGTTTTGATCTCTTCAATCCCACTTTTACCAATTTTTGCATCAAGATCTAAAAACTCCGAATTTTTGGGACGCCTTCTAGGTAAAGGTGGCTCATATCCAGTCCCATCATTACCAAGATTCATATTGCAAAACAAATATTTAATAGGGGACACATCAATAACTTTTAGATCTTCATCTTTATTCTCATAAAAACTAGAAGAACATGCTTTTAGAAAGCAATCTTTCTTGGCACGCATCATAGCGGTTCTTTCTTTGCACTCATCAATGGAAATTCTAATGGCCTTGAGAGACTCATTGATATCATGCTTAGGTGGAATAGATCTAAGTTTCAAAGAATCAACATCAAGAGAAATTCTATCAACGTTCCCAGCCAATTCATCAACCTTGAGCAATTTTTCTTCAGGCAAAGCATTGAAATTATTTTGTGAATTCATAAACTCCTTAACACTAGTCTCAAATTCAGAGGGCATATTATTAAAATTTCCATAAGAGTTGTTGTAGGAATTACCATAATTATTAGAGGAATTACTAGGGAACGGCCTAGGATTAAAGTTTCCTCTATATGCGTTGTTACCAAAATTATTCCTACCAACAAAATTCACATCCATATATTCATTATTATTCTCAATCAAAGTAGACAAAGGCATATCATTAGGATCAGAGGAAACACTTTTAGTAGCAAATAATTTCATAAGTTCATCCATCTTTCCACTCAAAACATTAATTTCTTCTATCGCATGTACTTTTTTATTAGTAGATCTTTCGGTGTGCCATTGAGAATAATTAACCATAATATTATCTAGGAGTTTAGTGGCTTCTCCTAAAGTGATTTCCATAAAAGTGCCTCCCGCGGCCGAATCTAAAAGATTTCTAGAAGCAAAATTCAACCCGGCATAATTTTTTTGTATAATCATCCAAAGATTCAAACCGTGTGTAGGGCAATTACGTATCATTAATTTCATCCTCTCCCAAGCTTGTGCAACATGTTCATGGTCAAGTTGCTTAAAATTCATTATATCGTTTCTAAGAGAGATGATTTTAGCGGGAGGAAAATACTTAGAGATAAAAGCATCTTTGCACTTATTCCATGAATCAATGCTATTTTTAGGCAAAGACGAAAACCAAACTTTAGCACGATCTCTAAGCGAAAAAGGAAATAGCTTCAATTTAACAATATCATTGTCCACATCTTTCTTCTTTTGCATATCACACAAATCAACGAAGCTATTTAAATGGGTAGCGTCATCTTCACTAGGAAGGCCGGCGAATTGATCTTTCATGAAAAGATTCAACAAAGCAGCATTAATTTCACAAGACTCAGCATCGGTAAGAGGAGCAATCGGAGTGCTAAGAAAATCATTGTTGTTGGTATTGGTAAAGTCACACAATTTAGTATTGTCTTGAGCCATCGTGACAAGCAAGCAATCCAACACACGAGCAAACAAGAAGCAAGCGGAAAAGAGAGGGCGAATAAAACGGCAAGGGTGAAGTGGGGGAGAGGAAAACGAGAGGCAAATGGCAAATAATGTAATGCGAGGGAGATGAGTTTGTGATGGGTACTTGGTATGTCTTAACTTGTGCGTAGACTCCCCGGCAACGGTGCCAGAAATCCTTCTTGCTACCTCTTGAGCACTGCGTTGGTTTTCCCTTGAAGAGGAAAGGGTGATGCAGTAAAGTAGCATAAGTATTTCCCTCAGTTTTTGAGAACCAAGGTATCAATCCAGTAGGAGACCACGTGCGAGTCCCACGCACCTACACAAACAAACAAGAACCTCGCAACCAACGCTATAAAGGGGTTGTCAATCCCTTCACGGTCACTTACGAGAGTGAGATCTGATAGATATGATAGGATAATATTTTTGGTATTTTTATGATAAAGAGTAAATAGAGATGCAAAGTAAAATAAATGGCAATAGAAATAACTAAGTGTTGGAAGATTAATATGATGGAAAATAGACCCGGGGGCCATAGGTTTAACTAGTGGCTTCTCTCAAGAGCATAAGTATTACGGTGGGTAAACAAATTACTGTCGAGCAATTGATAGAATTGAGCATAGTTATGAGAATATCTAGGTATCATCGTGTATATAGGCATCACGTCCGCGACAAGTAGACCGAAACGATTCTGCATCTACTACTATTACTCCACACATCGACCGCTATCCAGCATGCATCTAGAGTATTAAGTTCATAAGAACAGCGTAATGATTTAAGTAAGATGACATGATGTAGAGGGATAAACTCATGCAATATGATATAAACCCCATCTTGTTATCCTCGATGGCAACAATACAATACGTGCCTTGCTGCCCCTGCTGTCACTGGGAAAGGACACCGCAAGATTGTACCCAAAGCTAAGCACTTCTCCCATTGCAAGAAAGATCAATCTAGTAGGCCAAACCAAACTGATAATTCGAAGAGACTTGCAAAGATAACCAATCATACATAAAAGAATTTAGAGAAGATTCAAATATTGTTCATAGATAAACTTGATCATAAACCCACAATTCATCGGTCTCGACAAACACACCGCAAAAAGAAGATTACATCGAATAGATCTCCACGAGAATCATGGAGAACTTTGTATTGAGATCCAAAAAGAGAGAAGAAGCCATCTAGCTAATAACTATGGACCCGAAGGTCTGAGGTAAACTACTCACACATCATCGGAGGGGCTATGATGTTGATGTAGAAGCCCTCCGTGATCAATGTCCCCTCCGGCAGGACACCGGAAAAGGCCCCAAGATGGGATCTCACGGGTACAGAAGGTTGCGGCGGTGGAATTAGGTTTTCATGGATGCTTCTGTTGGTTTGGGGGTACGTAGGTATATATAGGAGGAAGAAGTACGTTGGTGAAGCAACATGGGCCCCACGAGGGTGGAGGGCGCGCCTGGGGGGGGGGTAGGCGTGCCCCCTGCCTCGTGCTCTCCTCGTTGCTTTGTTTACGTGGACTCCAAGTCCTCTGGATCACGTTTGTTCCAAAAATCACGTTCCCGAAGGTTTCATTCCGTTTGGACTCCGTTTGATATCCTTTTTCTGCGAAACTCCGAAATAGGCAAAAAAACAGCAATTTGGGCTGGGCCTCCGGTTAATAGGTTAGCCGCAAAAATAATATAAAAGTGTATAATAAAGCCCATTAAACATCGAAAACAGAATATAATATAGCATGGAACAATAAAAAATTATAGATACGGTGGAGACGTATCACAAGACTCTTTTCTGGCGCCGTTGCCGGGGAGTGAAGCAACTTTGGTAAGTGGAAATTGGTAAGGAAAGATTTGTATAGTGTGCTGAAATTTACTGTCACTTGTTACTATGGAAAGTAATCCTTTGAAGGGCTTGTTCGGGGCATCTTCACCCCGACCAGTAGAGCAAAGAGTTGCTCCTCAACCTACTGAACCTACTGAAAATGTTTACTTTGAAATTCCTTCGGGTATGGTAGAGAAACTGCTAGCTAATCCCTTTACAGGAGATGGAACATTGCATCCCGATTTGCACCTAATCTATGTGGATGAAGTTTGTGGATTATTTAAGCTTGCAAGTATGCCCGAGGATGTTATCAAGAAGAAGGTCTTCCCTTTATCTTTGAAGGGAGAGGCATTGACATGGTATAGGCTATGTGATGATATGGGATCATGGAACTACAAACGATTGAAATTGGAATTTCATCAGAAGTTTTATCCTATGCATCTTGTTCATCGTGATCGTAATTATATATATATATATATAATTATTGGCCTCGCGAAGGAGAGAGCATCGCTCAAGCTTGGGGGAGGCTTAATTCAATGTTATATTCATGCCCCAATCATGAGCTCTCAAGAGAAATAATTATTCAAAAAATTTATGCTCGGCTTTCTGACAACAATCGCTCCATGCTCGATACTTCTTGTACTGGTTCTTTTATGATGAAGACTATTGAATTCAGATGGGATTTATTGGAAAGAATTAAACACAACTCTGAAGATTGGGATCTCGACAAAGGTAAGGAGTCTGGTATGACACCTAAGTTTGATTGTGTTAAATCTTTTATGGATACCGATGTTTTCCGTGGGTTTAGCACTAAATATGGACTTGACTCTGAGATAGTAGCTTCTTTCTGTGAATCATTTGCTACTCATGTTGATCTCCCTAAGGAGAAGTGGTTTAAATATCATCCTCCCATTGAAGTAAAAGTAGTTGAACCTATCGAAGTTGAAGAAAAAACTATCACTTATAATGATCCTATTGTTCCGACTACTTATATCGAGAAACCACCTTTCCCTGTTAGAATAAAGGATCATGCTAAAGCTTCAACCGTGATCAATAAAAGTAATATTAAGACACCCAAACCCCCTGAGCAAATTAAAGTTGAACCTAGTATTGCTATGGTTAAAGATCTCTTGGCTGATAATATTGATGGGCATGTTATTTACTTCTGTGATGAAGCTGCTAGAATTGCTAGACCCGATACTAAGGGTAAACATAGACCTGTTGTTGGCATGCCTGTTATTTCTGTTGAAATAGGAGATCATTGTTATCATGGCTTGTGTGATATGGGTGTTAGTGCAAGTGCAATACCTCATTCCTTATACAAAGAAATTATGCATGATATTGCACCTGCTGAGATAGAGGAAATTGATGTTACTATTAAACTTGCCAATAGAGATACTCTTTCACCAATTGGGATTGTTAGAGATGTTGAAGTATTGTGTGGGAAAGTTAAATATCCTGCTGATTTTCTTGTTCTTGGCTCCCCACAAGATGACTTTTGTCCCATTATATTTGGTAGACCCTTCTTGAATACTGTTAATGCTAGGATAGATTGCAAAAAGGATGTTGTTACTATTGGATTGGGGGATATGTCTCATGAGTTTAATTTTGCTAAATTTCGTAGACAACCCCATGACAAAGAATTGCCTTGTAAAGATGAAATTATGGTCTTGCTTCTATTGCCATGCCTCCTAATGATCCTTTAGAACAATATTTGCTCGACCATGAAAATGATATGTTTATGAATGAAAGAAGGGAAATAGATGAAGTATTCTTTAATCAGGGGCCTATTTTGAAACACAACTTGCCTGTTGAAATCCTAGGGGATCCTCCTCCACCCAAGGGTGATCCCGTGTTTGAGCTTAAACCATTACATGATACTCTTAAATATGCTTATCTTGATGAGAAAAAGATATATCCTGTTATTATTAGTGCTAACTGATAACCCACAAGTATAGGGGATCGCAACAGTTTTCGAGGGTAGAGTATTCAACCCAAATTTATTGATTCGACACAAGGGGAGCCAAAGAATATTCTCAAGTATTAGCAGTTGAGTTGTCAATTCAACCACACCTGGATAACTTAGTATTTGCAGCAAAGTATTCAGTAGCAAAGTAATATGGAAGTAACGGTAACGGTAGAAAAAGTAATATTTTTGGGTTTTGTAATGATTGTAACAGTAGCAACGGAAAAGTAAATAAGTGAAGAACAATATGTGAAAAGCTCGTAGGCATTGGATCGGTGATGGAGAATTATGCCGGATGCGGTTCATCATGTAACAGTCATAACATAGGGTGACACAGAACTAGCTCCAATTCATCAATGTAATGTAGGCATGTATTCCGAATATTGTAATACGTGCTTATGGAAAAGAACTTGCATGACATCTTTTGTCCTACCCTCCCGTGCCAGCGGGGTCCTAGCGGAAACTAAGGGATATTAAGGCCTCCTTTTCATAGAGTACCGGACCAAAGCATTAACACATAGTGAATACATGAACTCCTCAAACTATGGTCATCACCGAGAGTGGTCCCGATTATTGTCACTTCGGGGTTACCGGATCATAACACATAGTAGGTGACTATAGACTTGCAAGATAGGATCAAGAACTCGCATATATTCATGAAAACATAATAGGTTCAGATCTGAAATCATGGCACTCGGGCCCTAGTGACAAGCATTAAGCATAGCAAAGTCATAGCAACATCAATCTCAGAACATAGTGGATACTAGGGATCAAACCCTAACAAAACTAACTCGATTACATGATAAATCTCATCCAACCCATCACCGTTCAGCAAGCCTACGATGGAATTACTCACGCACGGCGACGAGCATCATGAAATTGGTGATGGAGGATGATTGATGATGACGACGGCGACGGATTCCCCTCTTCGGAGCCCCGAACGGACTCCAGATCAGCCCTCCCGAGAGAGTTTAGGGCTTGGCGGCGGCTCCGTATCGTAAAACGTGATGAATCTTTCTCTTTGATTTTTTCTCCCGGAACATGAATATATGGAGTTGGAGTTGAGGTCGATGGAGCTCCAGGGGGACCACGAGGCAGGGGGCGCGCCCCCACCCTCGTGGAAAGGGTGTGGGCCCCTGGCCTTGATTCTTTTGCCAGTATTTTTCATTATTTCCAAAAATAATCTCCGTGAAGTTTCAGGTCATTCCGAGAACTTTTGTTTCTGCACATAAATAACACCATGGCAATTCTGTTGAAAACAGCGTCAGTCCGGGTTAGTTCCATTCAAATCATGCAAGTTAGAGTCCAAAACAAGGGCAAAAGTGTTTGGAAAAGTAGATACGACGGAGATGTATCAACTCCCCCAAGCTTAAACCTTTGCTTGTCCTCAAGCAATTCAGTTGATAAACTGAAAGTGATAAAGAAAAACTTTTACAAACTCTGTTTGCTCTTGTTGTTGTAAATATGTAAAGCCAGCATTCAAGTTTTCAGCAAAGATTATGAACTAACCATATTCACAATAACATTTAGGTCTCATGTTTACTCATGTCAATGGCATAATCAACTAGCGAGCAATAATAATAAATCTCGGATGACAACACTTTCTCAAAACAATCATAATATGATATAACAAGATGGTATCTCGCTAGCCCTTTCTGAGACCGCAAAACATAAATGCAGAGCACCTTTAAAGATCAAGGACTGACTAGACATTGTAATTCATGGTAAAAGAGATCCAGTCATAGTCATACCCAATATAAATTAATAGTAATGGATGCAAATGACATCGGTGCTCTCCAGCTGGTGCTTTTTAATAAGAGGGTGATGACTCACCATAAAAGTAAATAGATAGGCCCTTCGCAGAGGGAAGCAGGGATTTGTAGAGGTGCCAGAGCTCGGTTTTGAAATAGAGATAAATAATATTTTGAGCGGCATAGTTTCATTGTCAATATAACAACTGAGAGATGGCGATATCTTCCATGCTACACACATTATAGGCGGTTCCCAAACAGAATGGTAAAGTTTATACTCCCCCTCCACCAACAAGCATCAATCCATGGCTTGCTCGAAACAACGAGTGCCTCCAACTAACAACAGTCCCGGGGGAGTTTTGTTTGCAATTATCTTGATTTGATTTTCATAAAGCATGGGACTGGGCATCCCGGTGACCAGCCATTTTCTCGTGAGTGAGGAGCGGAGTCCACTCCTCTTGAGAATAACCCGCCTAACATGGAAGATATGGACAACCCTAGTTGATACATGAGCTATTCGAGCATACAAAACAGAATTTTATTTGAAGGTTTAGAGTTTGGCACATACAAATTTACTTGGAACGGCAGGTAGATACCGCATATAGGAAGGTATAGTGGACTCATATGGCATAACTTTGGGGTTTTAAGGGATTGGATGCACAAGCAGTATTCCCGCTTAGTACAATTGAAGGCTAGAAAAAGACTGGGAAGCGACCAACTAGAGAGCGACAACAGTCATGAACATGCATTAAAATTAATAAACATTGAGTGCAAGCATGAGTAGGATATAATCCACCATGAACATAAATATCGTGAAGGCTATGTTGGTTTGTTTCAACTACATGTGTGAACATATGCCAAGTCAAGTCACTTGAATCATTCAAAGGAGGATACCACCCCATCATACCACATCACAACCATTTTAATAGCATGTTGGCACGCAAGGTAAACCATTATAAACTCCTAGCTAATTAAGCATGGCATAAGCAACTATAATCTCTAATTGTCATTGCAAACATGTTTATTCATAATAGGCTGAATCAGGAACGATGAACTAATCATATTTACAAAAACAAGAGAGGTCGAGTTCATACCAGCTTCTCTCATCTCAATCAGTCCATCATATATCGTCATAATTGCCTTTCGCTTGCACGACCGAACGATGTGAATAATAATAATAGTGCACGTGCATTGGACTAAGCTGGAATCTGCGAGCATTCAATAAACAGGAGAAGACAAGGCAATATGGGCTCTTGGTTAAATCAACAATAATGCATATAAGAGCCACTTCAACATTTTCATTATGGTCTTCTCCTATTGACCCCCAAAGAAAAGAAAAGAAATAAAACTATTTACACAGGAAAGCTCCCAACAAGCAAAAGAAGAACAGGAAATATTTTTGGGTTTTCTTTTAATTATTACTACTACAAGCAAGAAAGCAAACTAGCTAAATGCTACAACTAATTTTTTTTGTTTTTCTCATGGTTTTTCAAACACACAAGACGAAAGCATCAAAAGAAAAATAAACGAGCATGGATATTACAGTGAAAAAGTATGAGCACCGACATCTAGCAATGAGTGTGTAAACATAAATGTAATGTCGGTGAGAAATACATACTCCCCCAAGCTTAGGCTTTTGGCCTAAGTTGGTCTATTGCCACGGCTGGCCTGGCGGATATCCAAAGCTGTAACTGGGGTCGTACTAAGATGCAGCAGTCATTGCATTGTGGGCTGCAGCTTGGAGGCGAGCTATCTCAGCCCTCCTCTCGTACTCATTTGCCTCCTCCCTGGTTATGAAATATCTCCCCTTTGCCTGAAAGTCAAAGAAGGTAGAAGCAGGGAGAGCGACGTGATAGGTGCATCGTCTGTCAAAGATTAGTCGGTACTGGAGGAATTGATCGTTCCTCTCAACAAAACGATGATGAACCATAGCCTCATAATCTAAATAAGCAGGAGGCAACTCAATATCATCCTCACGTATGGTTACACCAAGAAAAATAGCTAAATGGGTTGCATAAATTCCACCGAAGAAATCTCCATTAAATCTATTTTTATGCAACCTACGTGCAACAATGGCTCCCAAATTATAATGTTTATTTCCTAACACAGCGCTCCTGAGAATACTGAGGTCGGGAACACACATGTGACATGCTTCATCCTTACCATTTATGCACCTACCTATGAAGAGAGCAAAATAATGTATAGCAGGGAAATGAATGCTCCCTATGGTAGCTTGTGTTATATCTCTGGATTCCCCCACAGTTATACTAGCAAGAAAATCTCTAAATTCAGATTTGCGAGGTTCACTAGGACTACCCCATTGTGGAAGTTTGCAAGCAGTATTAAAATCCTCTAAATCCATAGTATAAGAATTTTCATAAAGATCAAACAGGACAGTTTGAGAATTGCGTGACGATGAAAATTCAAACCTCCTCACAAAGGAATTGGTGAGATAGTGGTACTCACGGCATTCCTCTGCCTCGAAGCTCACAAGATCAGCGTTACGCACATATGCGTTAAATTCTTCCTTGGTTCCTGCTCGATCCATGAAGTCCTCTGAAGGCCATTCACAAGCTCACACTTGAGCGTCCCTTGGTGGTTCATCGTCGGCATCGCACATTGCGAGCCTAGGTCCTTGCTTCCTTGAAGGGCCACCTTGGTACATTTTCCTAAACATATTTCTTCCTCTTAAAAATTTCTGAAAATTTTAGTAACTTCAAATAAAATGAACCAAGATCAACAAAATTGATAGCAACTACTCCCACAAGTGCCTAGAGACTATATCATGCATTAGAACTACTTGGAACCATATAAATTTGACATGCAAGCTCAAGAACATGGTCACCTAGGAAGCGAAAATTTGCAATGCATAAAGCACTAGAACAAAAACTAATTGGACCATTGGAGGAGTCACATACCAAGGAACAATCCCCCAAAGCAGTTTTGTGAGAGGTGCTTTGAGCAAGGAGATCGAAAATGGCACCAAGATGAGCAAGAACTCGTGCTTGAGCTGGTTGGTGATTTTTTTGGGAGGAAGAAGGAGTGTGTGGGTGCAGGAATAAGTGGAGGGGAGCCACCATGGGCCCACGAGGCAGGGGGGCGCGCCCTGGACCCTCGTGGCCAGGTGCTTGCTCCCCCTCCTGTGTTCTCAGTGCCAGATATTCTCAAATATTCCAGAAAAAATCATATTTCAATTTCAGGGCATTTGGAGAACTTTTATTTTCGGGGTATTTTTTATTGCACGGATAATTCAGAAAACTGACAGGAAATACTATTTTTGCTTTATTTCAACTAAATAACAGAAAGTAAAAGGAGGGTACAGAAGGTTGTGCTTTCTAACTTCATCCATCTCATGCTCATCAAAAGGAATCCACTAACAATGTTGATCAGGTCTTATTAACAAACTCATTCCGAATAACATGGAACCGGAGAAATTTCGAATAACACTATGTTACCTCAACGGGGATATGCACATCCCCAATAATAAGAATATCATATTTCTTCTTGACAGTGGGTAGAGAAAATTCAAAACCTCCAAAAATAATTGATGAAAATTTTCCAATAGAGTTTATACTATGAACTTGAGGTTGTTTCCTCGGAAAGTGTACCGTATGCTCATTGCCATTAACATGAAAAGTGACATTGCCTTTGTTGCAATCAATAACAGCCTCTACAGTATTCAAAAAGGGTTTTCCAAGAATAATAGACATACTATCATCCTCGAGAATATCAAGAATAACAAAGTTCGTTAAAATAGTAACATTTGCAACCACAATAGGCACATCCTCACAAATGCCGACAGGTATAGCAGTATTTATCAGCCATTTGCAGAGATATTTCAGTAGGTGTCAACTTATTCAAATCAAGTCTACGATATAAAGAGAGAGGCATAACACTAACACCGGCTCCAAGATCACATAAGGCAGTTCTAACATAATTTCTTTTAATGGAGCATGGTATAGTGGGTACTCCTGGATCTCCTAACTTCTTAGGTATTCCACCCTTAAAAGTGTAATTAGCAAGCATGGTAGAAATTTCAGCTTCCGGTATCTTTCTTTTATTAGTAACAATTTATATCATATACTTAGCATAAGGATTCATTTTGAGCATATCAGTCAAACGCATACGTAAGAAGATAGGTCTAATCATTTCAGCAAAGCGCTCAAAATCCTCATCATCCTTTTTCTTTGATGGTTTAGGTGGAAAAGGCATGGGTTTCTGAACCCATGGTTCTCTTTCTTTACCGTGTTTCCTAGCAACAAAGTCTCTCTTATCATAACATTGATTCTTTGATTGTGGGTTATCAAGATCAACAGCAGGTTCAATCTCTACATCATTATCATTGCTAGGTTGAGCATCAACATGAACATTATCATTAACATTATCACTAGGTTCATGTTCATTAGCAGATTGTGTTTCAGCATCAGAGATTGAAATATCATTGGGATTCTCAGGTGTGTCAGCAACAGGTTCACTAGAAGCATGCAAAGTCCTATCATATTTCTTTTTCTTCTTTTTAGAAGGACTAGGTGCATCAATATTATTTCTCTGAGAGTCCTTCTCAATTCTCTTAGGATGGCCTTCAGGATACAGAGGTTCCCGAGTCATTTTACCAGTTCTAGTAGCCACTCTAACAGCAAAATCATTATTCTTACTATTTAATTCATTGAGCAAATCATTCTGAGCTTTAAGTACTTGTTCTACTTGAGTGGTAACCATAGAAGCATGTTTACTAATGGGTTTAAGTTCACCTTGAACTCTAGATATATAATCACTCAAGTGTTCAATCATATAAGCATTGTGTTTTAATTGTCTACCAAAATAAGCATTGAAGTTTTCTTGCTTAACCATAAAATCATCAAACTCATCTAAGCATTGGCTAGCAAATTTAGTAGGAGGGATTTCAGCTTTATCATATCTATAGAGAGAATTTACCTTGACTACCTGTGTCGGGTTATCAAAACCATGTATTTCGTCAACAGGCGGTAAATTAAGACCATGTATTTCTTCAACAGGAGGTAAATTCTTAACATCTTCAGCTTTAATACATTTTTCCTTCATAGATTTCTTTGCCTCTTGCATATCTTCAGGACTGAGAAATAGAACACCCCTTTTCTTCGGAGTTGGCTTAGGAGTTGGTTCAGGAAGTGTCCAATTATTTTCATTGGTCAACATATTATTCAATAGAATTTCAGCTTCATCTGGTGTTCTTTCCCTGAAAACACAACCAGCACAACTATCCAGGTGGTCTCTGGAAGCATCGGTTAGTCCATTATAAAAGATATCAAGTATTTCATTTTTCTTGAGAGGATGATCAGGCAAAGCATTAAGTAATTGGAGAAGCCTCCCCCAAGCTTGTGGGAGACTCTCTTCTTCAATTTGCACAAAATTATATATTTCCCTTAAAGCAGATTGTTTCTTATGAGTGGGGAAATATTTAGAGGAGAAGTAATAAATCATATCCTGGGGACTACGCACACAACCAGGATCAAGAGAATTAAACCATATCTTAGCGTCACCCTTTAATGAGAACGGAAATATTTTAAGGATATAATAGTAGCGAGTTTTCTCACCATTAGTGAATAGGGTGGCTATATCATTTAATTTAGTAAGATGTGCCACAACAGTTTCAGATTCAAAGCCATAGAAAGGATCAGATTCAACCAAAGTAATTATATCAGGGTCGACAGAGAATTCGTAATCCTTATCAATAACAAAGATAGGTGAAGTAGCATAGGCAGGATCATATTTCATTCTAGCATTCAGAGTTTTTTGTTTCAGCTTAGCTAATAATTTCTTAAGATCATTTCTATCATTGCAAGCAAGAAAGTCTCTAGCAGTTTCTTCATCCATAACATAGCCCTCGGGCACAACATGCAATTCATATTTAGGGGGAGAGTCTTCATCATCACTTTCATCAATATTATCAGTTTCAATAATTTCATTCTCTCTAGCCCTAGCAAGTTGTTCATCAAGAAATTCACCAAGTGGCACAGTAGTATCAAGCATAGAAGTAGTTTCATCACAAGTATCATGCATAGTAGAAGTGGCATCATCAATAACATGCGACATATCAGAATTAATATCAGAAGCAGGTCTAGGTGTCGCAAGCTTACTCAAAACAGAAGGCGAATCAAGTGCAAAGCTAGATGGCAGTTCCTTACCTCCCCTCGTAGTTGAGGGATAAATTTTTGTTTTCGCGTCTTTCAAGTTCTTCATAGTGACCAGCAGATATAAATCCCAAGTAACTCAAAGAATAGAGCTATGCTCCCCGGCAACGGCGCCAGAAAATGGTCTTGATAACCCACAAGTATAGGGGATCGCAACAGTTTTCGAGGGTAGAGTATTCAACCCAAATTTATTGATTCGACACAAGGGAAACCAAAGAATATTCTCAAGTATTAGCAGTTGAGTTGTCAATTCAACCACACCTGGATAACTTAGTATCTGCAGCAAAGTATTTAGTAGCAAAGTAATATGGATGTAACAGTAGCAAAAGTAATATTTTTGGGTTTTGTAGTGATTGTAACAGTAGCAATGGAAAAGTAAATAAGCGAAGAACAGTATGTGAAAAGCTCGTAGGCATTGGATCGGTGATGGAGAATTATGCCGGATGCGGTTCATCATGTAACAGTCATAACATAGGGTGACACAGAACTAGCTCCAATTCATCAATGTAATGTAGGCATGTATTCCGAATATAGTCATACGTGCTTATGGAAAAGAACTTGCATGACATCTTTTGTCCTACCCTCCCGTGGCAGCGGGGTCCTAGCGGAAACTAAGGGATATTAAGGCCTCCTTTTAATAGAGTACCGGACCAAAGCATTAACACATAGTGAATACATGAACTCCTCAAACTATGGTCATCACCGGTAGTGGTCCCGATTATTGTCACTTCGGGGTTACCGGATCATAACACATAGTAGGTGACTATAGACTTGCAAGATAGGATCAAGAACTCACATATATTCTTGAAAACATAATAGGTTCAGATCTGAAATCATGGCACTCGGGCCCTAGTGACAAGCATTAAGCATAGCAAAGTCATAGCAACATCAATCTCAGAACATAGTGGACACTAGGGATCAAACCCTAACAAAACTAACTCGATTAGATGATAAATCTCATCCAACCCATCACCGTCCAGCAAGCCTACGATGGAATTACTCACGCACGGCGGTGAGCATCATGAAATGGTGATGGAGGATGGTTGATGATGATGACGGTGACGGATTCCCCTCTCCGGAGCTTCGAACGGACTCCAGATCAGCCCTCCCGAGAGAGTTTAGGGCTTGGCGGCGGCTCCGTATCGTAAAACACGATGAATCTTTCTCTCTGATTTTTTCTCCCCGAACACGAATATATGGAGTTGGAGTTGAGGTCGGTGGAGCTCCAGGGGGCCCACGAGGCAGGGGGCGCGCCCAGGGGGGCAGGCGCGCCCTCCACCCTCGTGGAAAGGGTGTGGGCCCCCTGGCCTTGATTCTTTCGCCAGTATTTTTCATTATTTCCAAAAATAATCTCCGTGAAGTTTCAGGTCATTCCGAGAACTTTTGTTTCTGCACATAAATAACACCATGGCAATTCTGCTGAAAACAACGTCAGTCCGGGTTAGTTCCGTTCAAATCATGCCAGTTAGAGTCCAAAACAAGGGAAAAAGTGTTTGGAAAACTAGTTACGACGGAGACGTATCACTAACCTTTCAGAGCAAGAAGAAGAAAAATTATTGAAAACTCTAGGGAAGCACCGTGCTGCTATTGGATATACTCTTGATGATCTTAAGGGCATTAGTCCCACTTTATGCCAGCACAAAATAAAATTGGAGAAAGACGCTAAACCAGTTGTTGATCACCAACGACGGTTAAATCATAAGATGAAAGAAGTTGTAAGAAAAGAAATACTAAAGCTTCTGGAGGCAGGTATAATTTATCCCGTTGCTGATAGTCAGTGGGTAAGTCATGTCCATTGTGTCCCTAAGAAGGGAGGTATTACTGTTGTTCCTAATGATAAAGATGAATTGATCCCACAAAGAATTGTTACAGGTTATAGGATAGTAATTGATTTCCGCAAATTAAATAAAGCTACTAAAAAGGATCATTACCCTTTACCTTTTATTGATCAAATGCTAGAAAGATTATCCAAACATACACATTTTTGCTTTCTAGATGGTTATTCCGGTTTCTCTCAAATACCTGTGTCAAAAGAGGATCAAGAAAATACCACTTTTACATGCCCTTTCGGTACCTTTGCTTATAGACGTATGCCTTTTGGTTTATGTAATGCACCTGCTACCTTTCAAAGATGCATGATGGCTATATTCTCTGACTTTTGTGAAAAGATTGTTGAGGTTTTCATGGATGATTTCTCCATCTATGGATCTTCTTTTGATGATTTCTTGAGCAACGTTGATCGAGTTTTGCAGAGATGTGAAGAAACTAATCTTGTCTTGAATTGGGAGAAGTGCCACTTTATGGTTAATGAAGGTTTTGTCTTGCAGCATAAAATTTCTGAAAGAGGTATTGAAGTTGATAAAGCTAAAGTTGATGCTATTGAAAAGATGTCGTGTCCCAAGGACATTAAAGGTATAAGAAGTTTCCTTGGTCATGCCGATTTTTATAGGAGGTTCATTAAGGACTTCTCAAAAATCTCTAGGCCTCTGACTAATCTCTTACAAAAAGATATTCCTTTTGTCTTTGATGACGATTGTGTAGAAGCATTTGAAATACTTAGGAAAGCTTTGATTTCTGCACCTATTGTTCAGCCACCTGATTGGAATCTACCATTTGAAATTATGTGTGATGCTAGTGATTATGCTGTAGGTGCTGTTCTGGGACAAAGAGTTGATAAGAAATTAAATGTTATCCAATATGCTAGTAAAACTCTAGACAGTGCCCAGAGAAATTATGCTACTACTGAAAAAGAATTTTTAGCAGTTGTATTTGCTTGTGGTAAGTTCAGACCTTACATTGTTGACTCTAAAGTAACTGTTCACACTAATCATGCTGCTATTAAATATCTTATGGAAAAGAAAGATGCTAAACCTAGACTTATTAGATGGGTTCTCTTACTACAAGAATTTGATTTGCATATTATTGATAGAAAGGGAGCTGAGAACCCCGTTGGAGACAACTTGTCTAGGTTAGAGAATGTTCTTGATGACCCACTACCTATTGATGATAGCTTTCCTGATGAACAATTAGCTGTCATAAATGCTTCTCGTACTGCTCCATGGTATGCTGATTATGCTAATTACATTGGTGCTAAATTTATACCACCTAGTTTCACATACCCGCAAAAGAAAAGGTTTTTCTATGATTTGAGACATTACTTCTGGGATGACCCACACCTTTATAAAGAAGTAGTAGATGGTGTTATTAGACATTGTGTACTTGAGCATGAACAGGAACAAATCCTACGCAAGTGTCACTCCGAGGCTTATGGAGGACACCACGCTGGAGATAGAACTGCACATAAGGTATTGCAATCCGGTTTTTATTGGCCTACTCTCTTCAAAGATGCACGTAAGTTTGTCTTGTCTTGCGATGAATGTCAAAGAATTGGTGATATTAGCAGACGTCAAGAAATGCTATGAATTATTCACTTGTGATTGAACCATTTGATGTTTGGGGCTTTGATTATATGGGACCGTTTCCTTCCTCTAATGGGTATACACATATTTTAGTTGCTGTTGATTACGTTACTAAGTGGGTAGAAGCTATTCCAACTAGTAGTGCTGATCATAACACCTCTATTAAGATGCTTAAAGAAGTTATTTTTCCGAGGTTTGGAGTCCCTAGATATTTAATGACTGATGGTGGTTCGCATTTTATTCATGGTGCTTTTCGTAAAATGCTTGCTAAGTATGATGTTAATCATAGAATTGCATCTCCTTACCACCCACAGTCTAGTGGTCAAGTAGAATTGAGTAATAGAGAGCTTAAACTAATTTTGCAAAAGACTTTTAATAGATCTAGAAAGAATTGGTCCAAGAAACTTGATGATGCTTTATGTGCCTATAGAACTGCATATAAAAATCCTATGGGTATGTCTCCGTATAAAATGGTTTATGGAAAAGCATGTCACTTACCTCTCGAACTAGAACATAAGGCATATTGGGCCATTAAAGAGCTCAATTATGATTTCAAACTTGCCGGTGAGAAGAGGTTATTCGACATTAGCTCCCTTGATGAATGGAGAATCCAGGCTTATGAGAATGCTAAACTGTTTAAAGAAAAAGTTAAAAGATGGCATGACAAAAGGATACAAAAGTGTGAGTTTAATGTAGGTGATTATGTGCTGCTATTCAACTCTCGTTTAAGATTTTTTGCAGGAAAACTTCTCTCTAAATGGGAAGGGCCTTACGTTATCGAGGAGGTCTATCGTTCCGGTGCCATAAAAATCAACAACTTCGAAGGCACAAATCCGAAGGTGGTGAACGGTCAAAGAATCAAACATTATATCTCAGGTAATCCCATAAATGTTGAAACCAATGTTATTGAAACCGTAACCCCGGAGGCATACACAAGGGACACTTTCCAGAACATTTCACACTCCAAAAAGGAACAGGTATGTGGTACGGTAAGTAAACCGACTCCAAAACAGTTCTTATAGCAATTTCTCTCCGTTTTGGAATATTTAAGACAATAGGAAAGTAAGAAGTAGTCTGAGAAGGACACGAGGCATCCACGAGGGTGGAGGGCGCACCCCCTGCCTCGTGGGCACCCCGTGTGCTCTCCGGACTCCGTTTTCTTGCACGATACTTCTTTTGGTCGGTAAAAATTCATTATATAATCTCCCGAAGGTTTTGACCACCGTATCATGCAAATATCCTTCGTTTTTGTTTCAAGCTGTTTTCTGCCAGAGTTTTCAAGGCCAGGCATCATGTCGTCACCCTCCTCCAACATTGAAGGCAACGATGCTTGGCTAATGAAGATAGAGCTGAAGAGAGAAGAACCCCGGGAGATCAACAAGGATGATGGGATCAAGAAGGCCATAGAGGATCAAGCTCCGGCAGCAGAAGAAGAAGACATACTTCAACCTCATCACAATCTTCTTACCCCAACTGAAATTGAAGCTTTCAAGATGATTGAGTTAGCTCGCATACAAAATAAGTATCTCACACGTGAAAATATTTTGTTGAAGGAGCATATCACCGCACTCAAGGGCATTATCCACAAACTGGAGGAGCTCCTACGCTCGATGTGCGACTATCCATCATCACCACCATCTTCTTCACCAGCAAAGGAGAACTGAGTATTGGGTATGGGCACTCCCCTTGGCAACTGCCAAGCTTGGGGGAGGTGCCCCGGTATCGTATGACCATCGCACTCCTATCTTTACCGTTTTTCCTAGTTCGATCCTTTTGGTAATATCTTGATCTAGTAAAATAAAGTTTTAGTATGATCTAGTTTTGAGTTTTGCTTTATGATCCTTCTTTGTAATCGAGTCCATGAGCTTTATAAAATAAAGATTAGTGTTGAGTCAAGGGCTTGATTATCTTACCATGATCTTGAGAATAAAAGAAAGAATAAAAAGAAATAAAGAGGTCATATTGATCTTATGGAGAGTAATGACTTCACATATAAAGAGTATGATGAATAAATTTTGTTGAGAGTTGACAAACATAGTTTTGGTCATCGTTGCAATTAATAGGAAGTAATAAAGAAAGAGAGGTTTTCACATATAAATATACTATCTTGGACATCTTTTATGATTGTGAGCACTCATTAAAATATGACATGCTAAAGAGTTGATGTTGGACAAGGAAGACAACGTAATGGGTTATGTTTTCTTATATCTGAAATAAAGTATATTGTCATGGATCATCCAACATGTTGAGCTTGCCTTTTCCCCCTCATGCTAGCCAAATTCTTTGCACCAAGTAGAGATACTACTTGTGCTTCCAAATATCCTTAAACCCAGTTTTGCCATGAGTGTCCACCATATCTACCTATGGATTGAGTAAGATCCTTCAAGTAAGTTGTCATTGTGCAAGCAATAAAAATTGCTCTTTAAATATGTATGATTTTATAGTGTGGAGAAAATAAGCTTTATACGATCTTGTGATATGGAAGCAATAAAAGCGACGGACTGCATAATAAAGGTCCGTATCACAAGTGGCAATATAAAGTGACGTTCTTTTGCATTAAGATTTTGTGCATCCAACCTTAAAGCACATGACAACCTCTGCTTCCCTCTGCGAAGGGCCTATCTTTCATTCTTGCCTTATACCTTATACAAGAGTCATGGTGATCTTCACCTTTCCTTTTTACATTTTATCCTTTGGCAAGCACATTGTGTTGGAATGATCCTGATACATAAATCCAATTGGATGTAAGTTAGCATGAACTATTATTGTTGACATTACCCTTGAGGTAAAAGGTTGGGACGCAACACTATAAGCCCCTATCTTTCTCTGTGTCCGATTAAAACTCCATAACAATTGTGAAAGACTAAATGATATTTGAGTATGTGGACTTGCTGAAAAGCTCTTATATTGACTCTTTCCTATGTTATGATAAATTGCAATTGCTTCAATGACCGAGATTATAGTTTGTTAGTTTTCAATGAAGTTTCTGATTCATACTTGATATTGTGAATAGATTGTTACTTGAGCATAAGAAATGATATGACAATATATATAAATGTTGTTGTTATAAGAATGATCATGATGCCTTCATTGCCGTATTTTATTTTATCGACACCTCTATCTCTAAACATGTGGACATATTTGTCGTTATCGGCTTTCGCTTGAGGACAAGCGAGGTCTAAGCTTGGGGGAGTTGATACGTCCATTTTGCATCTTGCTTTGATATTGATATTTATTGCATTATGGTATGTTATTACGTATTATGTCACAATACTTATGCCTTTTCTCTCTTATTTTACAAGGTTTACAAGAAGAGGGAGAATGCCGGCAGCTGGAATTCTGGGCTGGAAAAGGAGCAAATATTAGAGACCTATCCTGCAAAACTCCAAAAGTCCTGAAACTCCACGGAAGTCAGTTTTGGAATTTATAAAAAATACAGAGCGAAGAAAGCACCAGAGGGGGCCACCCACCATCCACGAGGCTGGGGGGCGCGCCCTACCCCCTGGGCGCGCCCTTGCCTCGTGGGCCCCCTATCAGGCCTCCGGTGCCCATCTTTGGCTCTATGGTGTATTTTGTCCAGGAAAAAATCATAAGCAAGCTTTCGGGAAGAAACTCCGCCACCATGAGGCGGAACCTTGGCGGAACCAATCTAGGGCTCCGGCGGAGCTGTTCTGCCGGGGAAACTTCCCTCCGGGAGGGGGAAATCATCGCCATCATCATCACCAATGATCCTCTCATCGGGAGGGGGTCAATCTCCATCAACATCTTCACCAGCACCATCTCCTCTCAAAAGCTAGTTCATCTCTTGTATCTAATCTTTGTCCCAAAGCCTCAGATTGGTACCTGTGGGTTGCTAGTAGTGTTGATTACTCCTTGTAGTTGATGCTAGTTGGTTTATTCGGTGGAATATTATATGTTCAGATCCTTAATGCATATTAATACCCCTATGATTATGAACATGAATATGATTTGTGAGTAGTTACGTTTGTTCCTGAGGACATGGGAGAAGTCTTGCTATTAGTAGTCATGTGAATTTGGTATTCGGTCGATATTTTGATGAGATGTATGTTGTCTTTCCTCTAGTGGTGTTATGTGAACGTCGACTACATGACACTTCACCATTGTTCGGGCCTAGAGGAAGGCATTGGGAAGTAATAAGTAGATGATGGGTTGCTAGAGTGACAGAAGCTTAAACCCTAGTTTATGCATTGCTTCGTAAGGGGCTGATTTGGATCCATATGTTTCATGCTATGGTTAGGTTTACCTTAATACTTCTTTTGTAGTTGCGGATGCTTGCAAAAGGAGTTAATCATAAGTGGGATGCTTGTCCAAGGAAGGGCAGCACCCAAGCACCGGTCCACCCACATATCAGATTATCAAAGTAACGAACGTGAATCATAGGAGCGTGATGAAAACTAGCTCGACGATAATTCCCATGTGTCCTATGGAGCGTTTTCCTTCATATAAGAATTTGTCCACGCTTGTCCTTTGCTACAAAAAGGATTGGGCCATCTTGCTGCACCTTATTTGCTTTTATTACTTGTTGCTCGTTACCAGTTACCTTATCACAAAACTATCTGTTACCGATAATTTCAGTGCTTGCAGAGAATACCATACTAAAAACCGCTTGTCATTTCCTTCTGCTCCTCATTGGGTTCGACACTCTTACTTATCGAAAGGACTACGATAGATCCCCTATACTTGTGGGTCATCATGTTACAAGGTGTGAAGTTGAGTCAGACTCAATGCCCAACCACTGTAGAAGATAGACAGAAAATGAAAGGTGTTCCCTGCTACCTCTTGAGCATACGTTGTTTTTCCCTTGAAGAGGAAAGGGTGATGCAGCAAAGTAGCGTAAGTATTTCCCTTAGTTTTTGAGAACCAAGGTATCAATCCAGTAGGAGGCTACACGCAAATCCCTCGTACCTGCACAAAAAAAATAAGAACCATGCAACCAGTGCGATAAAGGGGTTGTCAATCCCTTCATGGCCACTTGCAAAAGTGAGATCTGATAGAGATAATAAGATAAATATTTTTGGTATTTCTATGTTATAGATTGGAAAGTAAAGATTGCAAAATAAAATAGATCGGAAACTTATATGATGGAAAATAGACCCGGCGGCCATAAGTTTCACTAGTGGCTTCTCTTAAGATAGCATAAGTATTACGGTGGGTGAACAAATTACTGTTGATAACCCACAAGTATAGGGGATCAATTGTAGCCTCTTTAGATAAGTAAGAGTGTCGAACCCAACGAGGAGCTAAAGGTAGAACAAATATTCCCTCAAGTTCTATCGACCACCGATACAACTCTATGCACGCTTAACGTTCGCTTTACCTAGAACAAGTATGAAACTAGAAGTACTTTGTAGGTGTTTTCGGATAGGTTTGCAAGATAATAGAGAGCACGTAAATAAAAACTAGGGGCAGTTTAGATAAAGACACAATAAAGTAAATATAGCGAGTGTGGAAATGTGGTGGTAGGAGTTGCGAAATTGTCCCTAAGCAATTGACTAGTTTACTAGACCGATAGCAAGTTTTATGTGGGAGAGGCCACTGCTAGCATGTCATCCCTGACTTGGAATTCTATGCACTTATGATTGGAACTATTAACAAGCATCCGCAACTACTAACGTTCATTAAGGTAAAACCCAACCATAGCATTAAGTTATATTGGTCCCCCTTCAATCCCGTATGCATCAATTTCTATGCTAGGTTGAAGCTTCTGTCACTCTTGCCCTCCAATACGTAGTCCTATCAACATACAACTAACCCTATGGTGTGATCCACGCGCGCGCTCATATGATGGGTACCAAAGGATAGCAACATAACCACAAGCAAATTAAATAAATCATAGCAATTCATCAACCACCGATAGGACAATGAAAATCTACTCAGACATCATAGGATGGCAACACGTCATTGGATAATAATATGAAGCATAAAGCACCATGTTCAAGTAGAGGGTACAACGGGTTGCGGGAGAGTGGACCGCTGTAGATAGAGGGGGGAAGGTGATGGAGATGTTGGTGAAGATGGCGGAGGTGTTGGTGAAGATCGCGGTGATGAAGATGGCCCCAGCGGCGTTCCGGCGCCACCGGAAGCGAGGGGGAGAGAGCCCCCATCCTTTTTCTTCTTCCTTGACCTTCTCCCTAGGTGGGAGAAGGGTTTCCCCTCTGGTCCATGGTCTCCATGGCGTGGGAGGGGCGAGAGCCCCTCCGAGATTGGATCTGTCTCTCTGTCTCTCTCTGTTTCTGCGTTCTTAGATCTGGCCTTTCACCGTTTCTTTTATAACCGGAGATCCGTAACTCCGATTGGGCTGAATTTTGGACACGATCTCTATCCGGAAATTAGCTTTCTTGTGCCGAAAGAAGGGATCAAACTGCCTTACGGGGTGGCCACGAGGGTCCAGGGCGCGCCCCTGCCTCGTGGCCCCCTCGGGCATCGTATCGCGTTGATTCTTCTTCCCAAAAATAACAAATATTCCAAAAAAAATCTCCGTCAGTTTTTATCCCGTTTGGATTCCGTTTGATATGGGATTTCTGCGAAACATTAAACATGCAACAAACAGGAACTGGCACTGGGCACTGGATCAATATGTTAGTCCCAAAAATAATATAAAAAGTTGCCAAAAGTATATGAAAGTTGTAGAATATTGGCATGGAACAATCAAAAATTATAGATACGACGGAGACGTATCAGTATCCCCAAGCTTAATTCCTGCTCGTCCTCGAGTAGGTAAATGATAAAAAGATAATTTTTGATGTGGAATGCTACCTAGCATAATCTTGATCACATAATCTAATCATGGCATGAATATTAAGACACGAGTGATTCAAAGCAATAGTCTATCATTTGACATTAAGACAATAATACTTCAAGCATACTAATAAAGCAATCATGTCTTTTCAAAATAACATGGCCAAAGAAAGATATCCCTACAAAATCATATAGTCTGGCTATGCTCCATCTTCACCACACAAAATATTCAAATCATGCACAACCCCGATGACAAGTCGAGCAATTGGTTCATACTTTTTAACGCGCTTCAGCCTTTTCAACCCTCATGCAATACATGAGCACAAGCCATGGATATAGCACTATGGGTGGAATAGAATTTGATGGTGGAGGTTGTGTGGAGAAGACAAAAAGGAGAAAGTCTCACATCGACGCAGTTAATCAACGGGCTATGGAGATTCCCATCAATTGATGTCAATGTGAGGAGTAGGGATTGCCATGCAACGGATGCACTAGAGCTATAAGTATGAAATCTCAAACTGAAACTAAGTGGGTGTGCATCCAACTTGCTTGCTCATGAAGACCTAGGGCATTTGAGGAAGCCCATCGTTGGAATATACAAGCCAAGTTCTATAATGAAAATTCCCACTAGTATATGAAAGTGATAACTCAAGAGACTCTTTATATGAAGAACATGGTGCTACTTTGAAGCACAAGTGTGGTAAAAGGATAGTAACATTGCCCCTTTTTCTCTTTTTTTGCGGGCTTCTTTGGCCCCATTTTTTTATTTAGGCTTCTTTGGCCTCTTTTTTTGGGGGCAATGCTCTAATAATGATGATCATCACACTTTTATTTACTTACAACTCAATATTACAACTCGATACTAGAACAAAGATATGACTCTATATGAATGCCGTCGGCGGTGTATGGGGATGTGCAATGATCTAGCGTAGCAATGACATCAAAAAACGGACAAGCCATGAAAACATCATGCTAGCTATCTTACGGTCATGCAAAGTAATATGACAATAAATGCTCAAGTCATGTATATGATGATGATGGAAGTTGCATGGCAATATATCTCGGAATGGCTATGGAAATGCCATGATAGGTAGGTATGGTGGCTGTTTGAGGAAGATATAATGAGGCTTATGTGTGATAGAGTGTATCGTATCACGGGGTTTGGATGTACCGGCGAAGTTTGCACCGACTCTCAAGGTGAGAAAGGGCAATGCACGGTACCGAAGAGGCTAGCAATGATGGAAGGGTGAGAGTGCGTATAATCCATGGACTCACATTAGTCATAAAGAACTCATATACTTATTGCAAAAGTTTATTAGCCCTCGAAGCAAAGTACTACTACACAAGCCCCTAGGCGGATAGATTGGTAGGAAAAGACCATCGCTCGTCCCCGACCGCCACTCATAAGGAAGACAATCAATAAATAAATCATGCTCCGACTTCGTTACATAACGGTTCACCATACGTGCATGCTACGGGAATCACAAACCTCAACACAAGTATTTCTACTAATCCACAACTACCCACTAGCATGACTCTAATATCACCATCTTTATATCGCAAAACTATTGCAAGGAATCAAACATATCATATTCAGTGATTTACAAGTTTTATGCAGGATTTTATGACTAACCATGTGAATGACCAATTCCTGTCATCTCTCCAAATAGATATAAGTGAAGCAAGAGAGTTTAATTCTTTCTACAAAAGATATGCCCACGCTCTAACAAATATAAGTGAAGCAAAAGAGCATTCTACAAATGGCGGTTTTCTATGTGAAGAGAAACAGGCAATCCAAACTTCAAATGATATAAGTGAAGCACATGAAGCATTCTATAAAGCCATACTCAAAGAATATAAGTGAAGTGAAATGAGCATTCTATAAATCAACCAAGGACTACCTCATACCAGCATGGTGCATAAAATAAAAATGAAAACTAAATGCAAAAGACGCTCCAAGATTTGCACATATCGCATGAACGAAACGAATCCGAAAACATACCGATACTTGTTGAAGAAAGATGGGATGCCTTCCGGGGCATCCCCAAGCTTAGACGCTTGAGTCTCCTTGAATATTTACTTGGGGTGCCTTGGGCATCCCCAAGCTTGAGCTCTTGCCTCTCCTCCTTTTCCTCATATCGCGACCTTCTCGATCATCGAACACTTCATCCACACAAAACTTCAACAGAAAACTCGGTAAGATCCGTTAGTAAAATAAAGAAAATCACTATTCTAAGTACTGTTGCAAGACAATTCATATTTTTTTGCATTGTGTATACTGTAATATAGATTTTCCATGGCTTAATCCACTGATAGAAATTGATAGTTTCATCAAAACAAGCAAACTATGCATCAAAAACAGAATCTGTCTAAAACAGAACAATCTGAACATTAACCATACTTCTGGTACTTGAAAAATTATGCCAAAATTAGGAAAAATAAAAAATTTGTGTAGAAAGACAGTGCAAAAAGTTTCAGAACCGTTTGACGTTTCAGTAAAAAATTAAAAATCGCGCACTACAGCCAAAGTTTCTGTCCTGCACCGTACAGACCAACAAGCATTGTAAACATCCTAAAGGCAAACCTTGGCACATTATTTTTATAATACAATGGAATTGTACAAGGGGATAATTATTTTTGTTGAAAAATTTCTGTAATCAAGATTCACAAAGTTTCCGTGAGCATGAACAAAGTTCAAGGAGCTCCCCCACTTCAACCATGCTTGTCTCTCTCACTTTCACTTTCCTTTTTGAAAAAGTTTTGGGTTCCCCTCTTTATTTTTTTGTTTTTAAACTATATGAAAGCACTCAACAGAAATAAATGACTCTCTAAAACTTCCGGATTGTCTCCCTGGCAGCGCTTTCTTTAAAGCCATTAAGCTAGGCATATAGTGCTCAAGTAATGGATCCACCCGGATCCCAAGGTATATCAAAGCCAATTTTAATTAGCAATGATTTGGCATTTAGTAGTGAGCACAAAGTAACATAAATCAAGCAATGACGAAGTCTAACTCTCTTCCTATGCATCGGCATGTCATAAAAGAACAATTCATGCACACACAGTAAAGGCCAATGCATAGTATAAACAGTTTCTTGCAATTTTACCATGTTGGAAACATAGAGAGGTGGAGATATAGTTCCTCTCTCATAATAATTGCAAGTAGGAGCAGCAAGCACATGCATATTATATCTATCAAAATCATCATGTGGAACGGTAAAAGGCAACCCATAAATATAATCCTTAATAAGGGCAAACTTCTCCGATATAGTGTAGTCGGGAGAATTCAAAAAGATAATAGGACTATCATGCGTGGGTGCAATAGCAACAATTTCATGTTTAACATAAGGAACTATAGCAAGTTCATCTCCATAAGCATAATTCATATTGGCATCTTGGCCACAAGCATAGCAAGCATCATTAAAAAGGGATATTTCAAGAAAATCAACGTGATAATAACAATGATCATAGCATTCATCCTTCGGTAAGCACGAAGGGAAATTAAACAATGTATGAGTTGAAGAGTTACTCTCATTAGAAGGTGGGCACGGGTAGCTAATCCGCTCTTCCTCCTTTTGTTCTTCGCTCTCGTCATCATCTTTTTCATCCAATGAGCTCACAGTTTCATCAATTTCTTCTTCCATAGACTCCTGCAAAATATTAGTCTCTTCCTGGACAGCAGAGGAGTCCTCAATATATGGTTTAACATAGGCATTAGAAGCATAATTATCATAACAATATTTAAGTATGGCAAAGTTTTCAGATTTGTAAAGAGTAGCATCATACTTTTCAATCAAAGAAGCAATTTCATAAGCACCCTTAAAAGCAACAAATTCTTCAATTTGTTGAACATCATAGTAATTATAAACACCCTTTGCATACGAAGATACGATTCCATTATCGCTAAACTCACATTGGTAGGGAAGGTGTTTCTTAGGGTTTTCAGAACAACAAGTAAAATCATATATTTCGCATAAATTCCAAGCATAACATTGCAAACGATGAATTTGATCCAGTAAAAGTTTCCCTTTTTGAGATATGCGGTGTCGCACATAACAAGCATGATCATCTAAAGATTTTCCCTCAACTAAGCTAGTTGGGGTTTCAGCACGAGCACATAGGGATCGAAGATGATCCAAGTAAAAAGCTTCAGGAGTGTGATAGATTTTGAGTGGTTCTTCAACCATTGGTTCAGTGGGTACAACTAATTTTTTTGGTATTTTGCATTTCCTACCCATAACTAAAGATAGAAAACAACTAAGAACAGGAAATAAAAATTACTTAGTGATAAAGCAAACAAGCACACACGAGAATATTCACCCCACGCTATTGCTCCCCGGCAACTGCGCCAGAAAAAGGTCTTGATAACCCACAAGTATAGGGGACCAATTGTAGCCTCTTTCGATAAGTAAGAGTGTCGAACCCAACGAGGAGCTAAAGGTAGAACAAATATTCCCTCAAGTTCTATCGACCACCGATACAACTCTACGCACGCTTAACGTTCGCTTTACCTAGAACAAGTATGAAACTAGAAGTACTTTGTAGGTGTTTTTGGATAGGCTTGCAAGATAATAAAGAGCACGTAAATAAAAACTAGGGGCTGTTTAGATAAAGACACAATAAAGTAAATATAGCGAGTGTGGAAAAGTGGTGGTAGGAGTTGCGAAATTGTCCCTAAGCAATTGACTAGTTTACTAGACCGATAGCAAGTTTTATGTGGGAAAGGCCACTGCTAGCATGTCATCCCTGACTTGGAATTCTATGCACTTATGATTGGAACTATTAGCAAGCATCCGCAACTACTAACGTTCATTAAGGTAAAACCCAACCGTAGCATTAAGTTATATTGGTGCCCCTTCAATCCCGTATGCATCAATTTCTATGCTAGGTTGAAGCTTCCGTCACTCTTGCCCTCCAATACATAGTCCTATCAACATACAACTAACCCTATGGTGTGATCCACGCGCGCGCTCATATGATGGGAATCAAAGGACAACAAAATAACCACAAGAAAATTAAATCAATCATGGCAATTCATCAACCACCGATAGGACAACGAAAATCTACTCAAACATCATAGGATGGCAACACATCATTGTATAATAATATGAAGCATAAAGCACCATTTTCAAGTAGAGGGTACAGCGGGTTGCGGGAGAGTGGACTGCTCTAGATAGAGGGGGGAAGGTGATGGATATGTTGGTGAAGATGGCGGAGGTGTTGGTGAAGATCGCGGTGATGATGATGGCCCCGGCGGCGTTCCGGCGCCACCGGAAGCGAGGGGGAGAGAGCCCCCCTCCTCCTTCTTCTTCCTTGACCTTCTACCTAGGTGGAAGAAGGGTTTCCCCTCTGGTCTATGGTCTCCATGGCATGGGAGGGGCGAGAGCCCCTCCGAGATTGGATCTGTCTCTCTCTGTTTCTGCGTTCTCAGATCTGGCCTTTCACCGTTTCTTTTATAACTGGAGATCCGTAACTCCGATTGGGCTGAATTTTGGACACGATCTCTATCCAGAAATTAGATTTCTTGCGGCGAAAGAAGGGCTCGAACTGCCTTACGAGGTGGCCACAAGGGTCCAGGGTGCGCCTGACCCCCTAGGGCGCGCCCCCCTGCCTCGTGGCCCCCTCGGGCATCGTATCGCGTTGATTCTTCTTCCCAAAAATCACAAATATTCCAAAAAAATCTCCGTCAGTTTTTATCCCGTTTGGACTCTGTTTCATATGGGTTTTCTGCGAAACATAAAACATGCAACAAATAGGAACTGGCACTCGGCACTGGATCAATAGGTTAGTCCCAAAAATAATATAAAAAGTTGCCAAAATTATATGAAAGTTGTAGAATATTGGCATGGAACAATCAAAAATTATAGATATGATGGAGACGTATCAACTGTCGTGCAATTGATAGAAAAGTGCATAGTTATGAGAATATCCAGGCATGATCATGTATATAGGCATCACATCCGCGACAAGTAGACCGAAACGATTCTGCATCTACTACTATTACTCCACACATCAACCGCTATCCAGCATGCATCTAGAATATTAAGTTCATAAGAATAGAGTAACGCATTAGGCAAGATGGCATGATGTAGAGGGATAAACTCAAGCAATATGATATAAACCCCATCTTTTTATCCTCGATGGCAACAATACAATACGTATCGGTTCCCCTTCTGTCACTAGGATCGAACACCGCAAGATTGAACCCAAAGCTAAGCACTTCTCCCATTGCAAGAAAGATCAATCTAGTACGCCAAACCAAACTGATAATTCGAAGAGACTTGCAAAGATAAGAAATCATACATAAAAGAATTCAGAGGAGATTCAAATATTGTTCATAGATAATCTTGATCGTAAACCCACAATTCATGGGATCTCGACAAACACACCGCAAAAAGAATTACATCGAATAGATCTCCAAGAAGATCGAGGAGAACTTTGTATTGAGAATCAAAGAGAGAGAAGAAGCCATCTAGCTAATAACTATGGACCCGAAAGTCTGAGGTAAACTACTCACACATCATCGGAGAGGCTATGGTGTTGATGTAGAAGCCCTCCATGATTGATTCCCCCTCCGGCAGAGCGCCGGAAAAGGCCCCAAGATGGGATCTCACGGGTAAAGAAGGTTGCGGCGGTGGGACTAGGGTTTCGTGGTGCTCTCGGATGTTTTCAGGGTATAAGAGTATATATAGGCGAAGGAAGTCGGTCAGGGGAGCCACGAGGGGCCCACAAGGGTGGGGGCGCGGCTAGGGGGCAGGCGCGCCTACCTGCCTCGTGGACGCCTTGTTTCTTTCTTGACGTCCACTCCAAGTCCCCTGGATTGCGTTTGTTCCAAAAATAACTCTCCCGAAGGTTTCATTCCATTTGGATTCCGTTTGATATTCCTTTTCCGCAAAATACTGAAAATAGAAAAAAAAAACAACAATTTGGACTGGCCTCCGGTTAGTAGGTTAGTCCCAAAAATAATATAAAAGTGTATAATAAAGCCCGTTAAACATCCAAAACAGATAATATAATAGCATGGGACAATCAAAAATTATAGATACGTTGGAGACGTATCAAGCATCCCCAAGCTTAATTCCTGCTCATCCTCGAGTAGGTAAATGATAAAAACAGAATTTTTTGATGTGGAATGCTACCTAGCATATTCTTCAATGTAATTTTCTTTATTGTGGCATGAATATTCAGATCCGAAAGATTCAAGACAAAAGTTTAATATTGACATAAAAATAATAATACTTCAAGCATACTAACTAAGCAATTATGTCTTCTCAAAATAACATGGCCAAAGTAAGTTCATCCCATCCCTACAAAATCATATAGTTTGGCTATGTTCCATCTTCGTCACACAAAATATTCAAATCATGCACAACCCTAGTTTCAGCCAAGCAATTGTTTCATACTTAAGAATTTTCAAACTTTTTCAATTTTCACGCAATATATGAGCGTGAGCCATGGACATAGCACTATGGGTGGAATAGAATATGATAATGGGGGTTGTGTGGAGAAGACAAAAAAGGAGAAAGTATCACATTGACGCGGCTAATAAACGGGCTAGGGAGATGCCCATCAACTGATGTCAATGCAAGGAGTAGGGATTGCCATGCAACGGATGCACTAGAGCTATAAATGTATGAAAGCTCAACAAAAGAAACTAAGTGGGTGTGCATCCTAACTTGCTTGCTCACGAAGACCTAGGGCATTTGAGGAAGCCCATTGGTGGAATATACAAGCCAAGTTCTATAATGAAAAATTTCCACTAGTATATGAAAGTGACAAAACAAGAGACTCTCTATCATAAAGATCATGGTGCTACTTTGAAGCACAAGTGTGGAAAAAGGATAGTAGCATTGTCCCTTTTTATTTTTTTATTTTTTTGGGCCTTCTTTTTTTTGGGGACAATGCTCTATGAATGATGATCATCACACTTCTATTTATTTACAACTCAATGGTTACAACTCGATACTAGAACAAAATATGACTCTATATGAATGCCTCCGGTGGTGTAACAGGATGGGCAATGAATCAAGAGTGACATGTATGAAATAATATGCATGGTGGCTTTGCCACAAATACGATGTCAACTACATGATCATGCAATGCAATATGACAATGATGAAGCGTGTCTAATAAACGAAATGGTGGAAAGTTGCATGGCAATATATCTCGGAATGGCTATGGAAATGCCATGATAGGTAGGTATAGTGGCTGTTTTGAGGAAGATATAAGGAGGTTTATGTGTGATAGAGCGTATCATATCACGGGGTTTGGATGTACCGGCGAAGTTTGCACCAACTCTCAAGGTGAGAAAGAGCAATGCACGGTACCGAAGAGGCTAGCAATGATGGAAGGGTGAGAGTGCGTATAATCCATGGACTCAACATTAGTCATAAAGAACTCACATACTTATTGCAAAAATCTATAAGTCATCAAAACCAAGCTCTACACGCATGCTCCTAGGGGAAGGGTTGGTAGGAGTTAACCATCGCGCGATCCCGACCTCCACACAAAGGATGACACTCAAAGAACACTTCATGTTTCAAATTTGTTACACAACAGTTACCATACGTGCATCCTATGAGACTTGCAAACTTCAACACAAGTATTTCTCAATTTCACAATTACTCAACTAGCACAACTTTAATATCACTATCTCCATATCTCAAAACAATCATCAAGTATCAAACTTCTCATAGTATTCAATGCACTTTATATGAAAGTTTTTATTATATCCATCTTGGATGCCTATTATATTAGTTCTAATTTTATCGCCAAAGCAAATTACCATGATGTTCTAAAGGACTCTCAAAATAGTATAACTGAAGCATGAGAGATCAATAATTTCTATAAAATAAAACCACCACCGTGCTCTAAAAGATATAAGTGAAGCACTAGAGCAAAATTATCTAGCTCAAAAGATATAAGTGAAGCACATAGAGTATTCTAATAAATTCTGGTTCATGTGTGTCTCTCCCAAAAGGTGTGTACGGCAAGGATGATTGTGGTAAACTAAAAATCAAAGACTCAAATCATACAAGACGCTCCAAGCAAAACACATATCATGTGGTGAATAAAAATATAGCATCAAGTAAAGTTACCGATGGACGAAGACAAAAGAGGGGATGCTTTCCGGGGCATCCCCAAGCTTAGGCTTTTGGTTGTCCTTGAATTTTACCTTGGGGTGCCTTGGGCATCCCCAAGCTTAGGCTCTTGCCACTCCTTATTCCATAATCCATCAAATCTTTACCCAAAAACTTGAAAACTTCACAACACAAAACTCAACAGAAAATCTCATGAGCTCCGTTAGCGAAATAAAACAAACCACCACTTTAAGGTACTGTAATGAACTCATTCTTTATTTATATTGGTGTTAAACCTACTGTATTCCAACTTCTATATGGTTCATAACCTCCGATACTAGCCATAGATTCATCAAAATAAGCAAACAACACACGAAAAACAGAATCTGTCAAAAACAGAACAGTCTGTAGTAATCTGAATCAAACACAAACTTCTGGAACCCCAAAATTTAAACCAAATTAGGAAGTCCTAGATAATTTATTTATTAATCTTTTGCAAAAATAATCAACTAAAAATCACGTTTCTGTGATTTATGAAAATTATTTTCGTGAGAGCAAAGTTTCTGTTTTTTACAACAAGATCAAACAACTATCACCGTAGGTTATCCTAAAGGTTTTACTTGGCACAAACACTAATTAAAACACAAAACTACATCTAACCAGAGGCTAGATGAATTATTTATTACTAAACAGGAACAAAAAGCAAGAAACAAAAATAAAATTGGGTTGCCTCCCAACCAGCGCTATCGTTTAACGCCCCTAGCTAGGCATAAAAACAAGGATAGATCTAAGTATCATCATCTTTAGTATGAAATTCTTCAATAGAACACTTATAACCCTTAAGAGTTTCTTTCTTTTTATTAATGATCAAACTCCTAGGCAAGAAATCAAAAAATTCATTTGTGGCAAAAGGTTCCTTAACGATAGCAAAAAAGTTGGGGTGAACACTTATTGATTTGAGATCCGCATTTTCCTTACTAGAAGATTCACCCTTATTTTTAGGAACATACATTAGCTTGGCAACTTTGGTAGGAGGGGGATTTGGAGTATTTTTCACGGATGAAAAGGCAGACCTAAGTTGGTAATAATATCCTCAAGTTTACCAATTCTTGTGGAATCTTGATCTATTCTATCGTTAACTATAGGTTCCTTTTCTTAAAAAAAATCAGAGTAACTCCTACCTTAGATCCAAATTGAGTAATTTGGTTGTGGATTTTTTTATCCAAATTTTCAATCAACTCTACAGTGGTAACTTTATTTTCAATCATTTCAAGCTTTTGCATCACATGTTCCAAAGTTAAAATAGTTCTATTAACCAAAAGAGGTGGTGGGCCAAACAAATCTATCAACGCATTATAAGAATCAAAAGTATGGCTACCCAAGAAATTCCCTCCGGTAATGGTATCAAGAATATATCTGTTCCCAGGAGTGATGCCTATATAAAAATTGCGAAGAAGGATGGAAGTAGATTGCTTCCTAGTAGATCTATTCTGAGCATTACAAATTCTATGCCAAGCATCTTTTAGATTTTCTCCCTCCCTTTGTTTAAAATTAAGAACTTCATGATCAGGAGTACTAATAATGAAAGAAGAACTAGCCATGACGGCGAAACAAATGATCTAAAACACGAGCACACAAGAAGCAAGCGAAAAAGAGGAGAACGGAAAAGAGGGCGAATAAAACGGCAAGGGTGAAGTGGGGGAGAGGAAAACGAGAGGCAAATGGCAAATAATGTAATGCGAGGGATAAGAGTTTGTGATGGGTACTTGGTATGTCTTGACTTGTGCGTAGACTACCCGGCAACGGCGCCAGAAATCCTTCCTGCTACCTCTTAAGCATGCGTTGGGTTTCCCTTGAAGAGGAAAGGGTGATGCAGCAAAGTAGCATAAGTATTTTCCTCAGTTTTTGAGAACCAAGGTATCAATCCAGTAGGAGGCTACACGCAAATCCCTCGTACCTACACAAATAAATAATAACCTTGCAACCAACGGGATAAAGGGGTTGTCAATCCCTTCACGGCCATTTGCAAAAGTGAGATCTGATATAGATGATAAGATAAATATTTTTGGTATTTTTATGATATAGATTGGAAAGTAAAGATTGCAAAATAAAATAGATCGGAAACTTATATGATGGAAAATAGACCCGGGGGCCATAGGTTTCACTAGTGGCTTCTCTCAAGATAGCATAAGTATTACGGTGGGTGAACAAATTACTGTCGAGCAATTGATAGAAAAGTGCATAGTTATGAGAATATCTAGGCATGATCATGTATATAGGCATCACGTCCACGACAAGTAGACCGAAACAATTCTGCATCTACTACTATTACTCCACACATCGACCGCTATCCAGCATGCATCTAGAGTATTAAGTTCATAAGAACAGAGTAACGCATTAGGCAAGATGACATGATGTAGAGGGATAAACTCAAGCAATATGATATAAACCCCATCTTTTTATCCTCGATGGCAACAATACAATACGTATCGGTTCCCCTTCTGTCACTGGGATCGAACACCGCAAGATTGAACCCAAAGCTAAGCACTTCTCCCATTGCAAGAAAGATCAATCTACTAGGCCAAACTAAACTGATAATTCAAAGAGACTTGCAAAGATAAGAAATCATACATAAAAGAATTCAGAGGAGATTCAAATATTGTTCATATATAATCTTGATCATAAACCCACAATTCATCGGATCTCGACAAACACACCGCAAAAAGAATTACATCGAATAGATCTCCAAGAAGATCGAGGAGAACTTTGTATTGAGAATCAAAGAGAGAGAAGAAGCCATCTAGCTAATAACTATGGGCTCGAAGGTCTGAGGTAAACTACTCACACATCATCGGAGAGGCTATGGTGTTGATGTAAAAGCCCTCCGTGATCGATTCCTTCACCGACGGAGTGTCGGAAAAGGCCCCAAGATGGGATCTCATGGGTACAGAAGGTTGCGGCGGTGGAAATAGGGTTTCGTGGTGCTCTTAGATGTTTTTGGGGTATAAGAGTATATATAGGCGAAGGAAGTCGGTCAGGGAAGCCACGAGGGGCCCACGAGGTGGGGGGCGCGAACAGGGGGGCAGGCGCGCCTCCCTGCCTCGTGGCCGCCTCGTTTCTTTCTTGACGTCCGCTCCAAGTCCCCTGGATTGCGTTTGTTACAAAAATAACTCTCCCGAAGGTTTCATTCCGTTTGGAATCCGTTTGATATTCCTTTTCTGCGAAACACTGAAATAGGCAAAAAAACAACAATTTGGACTGGGCCTCCGGTTAGTAGGTTAGTCCCAAAAATAATATAAAAGTGTATAATAAAGCCCATTAAACATTCAAAACAGATAATATAATAGCATGTAACAATCAAAAATTATAGATACGTTGGAGACGTATCTTTCCCTATGCTTCAGCCATAGGCTCTATCATGTACGCAATGCTGTGTACCAGACCTGATGTGTGCCTTGCTATTAGTTTAGCAGGGAGGTACCAAAGTAATCCAGGAGTGGATCACTGGACAGCGGTCAAGAACATCCTGAAATACCTAAAAATGACTAAGGATATGTTTCTCGTTTATGGAGGTAACAAAGAGCTCGTCGTAAATGGTTACGTCGATGCAAGCTTTGACACTGATCCGGATGACTCTAAGTCACAAACCAGATACGTGTTTATATTTAACGGTGGAGCTGTCAGTTGGTGCAGTTCTAAACAAAGCGTCGTGGCGGGCTCTACGTGTGAAGCGAAGTATATAGCTGGTTCGGAAGCAGCAAATGAAGGAGTCTGGATGAAGGAGTTCATATCCGATCTAGGTGTCATACCTAGTGCATCGGGTCCAATGAAAATCTTTTGTGACAAGACTGGTGCAATTGCCTTGGCAAAGGAATCCAGATTTCACAAGAGAACCAAGCACATCAAGAGACGCTTCAATTCCATCCGTGATCTAGTCAAGGAGGGAGACATAGAGATTTGCAAGATACATACGGATCTGAATGTTGCAGACCCGTTGACTAAGCCTCTCTCACGAGCAAAACATGATCAGCACCAAGACTCCATGGGTGTTAGAATCATTACTGTGTAATCTAGATTATTTACTCTAGTGCAAGTGGGAGACTGAAGGAAATATGCCCTAGAGGCAATAATAAAGTTGTTATTTGTATTTCCTTATATCATGATAAATATTTATTATTCATGCTAGAATTGTATTAACCGGAAACTTAGTACATGTGTGAATACATAGACAAATAGAGTGTCACTAGTATGCCTCTACTTGACTAGCTCGTTAATTAAAGATGGTTAAGTTTCCTAGCCATAGACATGAGTTGTCATTTGATGAACGGGATCACATCATTAGAGAATGATGTGATTGACTTGACCCATTCCGTTAGCTTAGCACTTGATCGTTTAGTATGTTGCTATTGCTTTCTTCATGACTTATACATGTTCCTATGACTATGAGATTATGCAACTCCCGAATGCCGGAGGAACACTTTGTGTGCTACCAAACGTCACAACATAACTGGGTGATTATAAAGGTGCTCTAAAGGTGTCTCCAATGGTGTTTGTTGAGTTGGCATAGATCGAGATTAGGATTTGTCACTCCGATTGTCGGAGAGGTATCTCTGGGCCCTCTCGGTAATGCACACCACTATAAGCCTTGCAAGCAATGTGACTAATGAGTTAGTCACGGGATGATGCATTACGGAACGAGTAAAGAGACTTGCCGGTAACGAGATTGAACTAGGTATTGAGATACCGACGATCGAATCTCGGGCAAGTAGCATACCGATGACAAAGGGAACAACGTATGTTGTTATGCGGTTTGACCGGTAAAGATCTTCGTAGAATATGTGGGAGCCAATATGAGCATCCAGGTTCTGCTATTAGTTATTGACCGGAAACATGTCTCGGTCATGTCTACATAGTTCTCGAACCCGTAGGGTCCGCACGCTTAACGTTCGGTGACGATCGGTATTATGAGTTTATGTGTTTTGATGTACCGAAGGTAGTTTGGAGTCCCGGATATGATCACGGACATGACGAGGAGTCTCGAAATGGTCGAGACATAAAGATCGATATATTGGACGACTATATTTGGACATCAGAATGGTTCCGGGTGAGATCGGGAGTATACCGGAGCATCGGGAGGTTACCGGAACCCCCTGGGAGGTATATGGGCCTTATTGGGCCTTAGTGGGAGAGAGGGGAAAGGAGCAAAGGAGGGGGCACCCCCCCAAGCCCAATCCGAATTGGGAGGGGGGCCGGCCCCCCCTTTCCTTCCTCCTTCCTCCCCCTTCCTTCTCTCCTAATCCAACTAGGGAAGGGGGGGATCCTACTCCCGGTGGGAGTAGGACTCCCCTTAGGGCGCGCCTAGGAGGCCGGCCTCCTCCCCCTCCTCCACTCCTTTATATACGGGGGAGGGGGGCACCCCATAGACACACAAGTTGATCATTGATCTCTTAGCCGTGTGCGGTGCCCCCCTCCACCATAATCCACCTCGGGCATATCGTAGCGGTGCTTAGGCGAAGCCCTGCGTCGGTAACTTCATCATCACCGACATCACGTTGTCATGCTGACGGAACTCTCCCTCAAAGCTCTATTGGATCGTGAGTTCGTGGGACGTCACCGAGCTGAACGTGTGCTGATCGCGGAGGTGCCGTACGTTCGGTACTAGGATCGGTCGATCGTGAAGACGTACAACTACATCAACCGCGTTGTCATAACGCTTCCGCTTACGGTCTACGAGGGTACGTGGACAACACTCTCCCGCTCGTTGCTATGCATCACCATGATCTTGCGTGTGCATAGGATTTTTTTTGAAATTACTGCGTTCCCCAACAAATATTGAGGTCTCTTAAGTTAGGGATCCCTAGCCCTCCAAAATTTTTGTTCATCCACACCAATTGCCAGTTGGCCAAATGCAGTTTTCTATGGCCCTCAAAGTCATTCCAAAGACAATTTGTCATTCGAGAATTTATGAGGTTCAAAACCCACTTGGGAAATTTTAAAAAGGACATAAGATAGATGGGGATGCTAGCAAGGCAGGATTTAATTAAGATAATCCTCCATTTGTAAGAAAGGAGTTTACCCCTCCATATTGCAATCCTTTTAAGGATTTTTTAATTAAAGGTTGAAGGTCTTCCCTAGAGAGTTTATTAGAATGCAAGGGGATGCCTAAATACTTGATTGGGAAAACCCCTATAGGGCAACCAAATATGTCAGCAAAGCAAGAAACTTATCATCTAGGTTTAAAGAGATCATCTCACTTTTGTCATAATTAATCACATTTTCAAAGCAAGTAAGGACCCATTTGAGGTTGGCAGCCAAACTTGGGTCACCATCAACAAACATGATTGTATCATCTGCATACCACAGACTGATAATTCCTTTAGGGAAAAAAGCATGTCCTAGGCCCTTATTAAGTTTTTCCTTGGAGGCTTTGTACAACATTCTAGTTAAAACATCCACTACTAGATTTAAAAGCAGGGGAGAATGGAATCTAGGACAGGTCCTAGATTGCCTTGCGCCTTTGCACGACTCTTTTGTTAAAAAAACTCATGTTACATTGCCCTAGAGTTCCATTACTAAGTATGAAATCACATGTCTTACATCGACAACTACAACTCAACAACAATTGGGCATGTAGGGTATGCAATAAAAAATACATATACTTATGGTGGCATGTTACACATACTCCCTCCAGGCGGGAACATCAATCTGGCGCATGTCTTTAGGTCTTTGATTTGATTAGCAAAAGATATGGTGTTTGTCACAAAAATTATACTCCCTCCGTTTCAAAATAGATGACCCAACTTTGTACTAACTTTGTACTAAAGTTACACTACAAAAAAAATACACTTCCGTGATGATACGTGTTTGTCACAGTAGGTCGCGTTTTTTGTCATGCATGTACATCCATGACAAATTTATGACAGAATCAAGATAGTCATACCTGTGCTGTCGTAGAAGTGTTCCATGACATTACCAAAATTATCATCATGGAAGTGTCCACTTCCATGACGATAAATCGCGCGTCACAGAAGTGCTTTCGTCAAGGGTGACTGACACGTGGCATCCACCGTAACGGAACGCCGTTAAGCTATCGGGTCGGGTTTTGGATCCGATAACCCGTTAACAGCCCCGACCAATGGGGATTTTCCACGTGTAAAATCATCATTGGCTGGAGGAAACACGTGTCGGCTCATCGCTGGGACAGATGTCATCCACTCATTGGACAGAAGGCGCCTATGATACGTCGACACGTGGCACGGCCCAACAGTGGCCCATTCCTGTGAAAAGGCCGGCCCGTTTGACTTGGTCAAAAGCTGGCGGGTCGGCCCATGGAAAGCCTGTTAACGGCCTGTTCGCATATAGCCCATTTACAGCCCGCTAACCCAAGGCCCGTTACGCCCTATTCGAATTAGGCCCAGTAGCGTCATCTGGGCCATCCAATATGATTCTGGCCCGTTTTAACTTCTGGCCCATGACGTCTTTCGGCCCATATGAGGCCCTATGTAACTCTTGGCCTATTAACGGCCCGTGTTGAAACTGGCCCGTAATGAACAGTGTATTACTTTACACCCATTAACGGCCCGTGGTGAAACTGGCCCGTAATGAACAGTGTTTCACTTTATACCCATTAACGGCCCGTTATTCCGTTGGGCCGTTTCCAGCCCATGTTATCTTTCGGCCTTCTCAGAGCCCATTTATTCTTGGGCTATTTTCCAGCATTCGTTTACTTACGGCCCGTTACTGTCATTTTCTGCTTGTGGGCCAAATTCAGCCCGTTGTTACAGTTGGCCCGTTTGTGGTCCGTTAATACGTTGGGCCGTTTTCATAGCGTCATCAAATACGGCCTATTAACAATGGCCCGTTATGGTCGGCCCATGAACGGACGATTCCAACTCTAGCCCGTTTACGGCCAGAATGCAGTCTGTTCGGCCCATGTTTGGATCATACGGCCCGTATAAGGCCCATTGATGGTACGGCCCGTAGAAGGCCCATTGTTTCTACGGCCCGTAGAAGGCCCACTGTTTCTACGGCCCGTAGAAGGCCCACTGTTTATACGGCCCGTAGAAGGCCCACTGTTTCTACGGCCCGTAGAAGGCCCAGTGTCACTACAGTAAATATTAGCCATGGTTATTGTGGCCTAGTTTTAAAAATAGGTTATTGCAGCCACTAGCAAACCGCAGAAAAAGAACTGCACTGACTACAAGAAAACAAATAAACAAGACACTAAGGAAATAAATAAGCAAGCAACTTACACTAGGCTATCACGGCTATTACACATATTACATCCACTGGGCATCAAAGTTCGCCACCAGTGCAAATATAGGGAACACAGCAGCATATAAACGCCGCAGCAAAACAAGTCCAGAACTGAAACCACTTTAGAAGAGCTCAAGAAACAATATCCTGGGTACCCATAATGCTGGCAAGATGCTTAGCAAGCTTATTAACTTTCTCTTGTTTGGCGCTTAAGTCCTCCAGCGCTTGCTGTTGCACCAGAAAGTATGCATCTGAATTCTGCAGGGACTTCCTCAGTCCTTCGGCTTCCTGTCGCATAACATCTGATCGATGTCTTTCAGCTTGAAGTTGAGACTCAAGAAGCCGAACTGATTCAGGCAACGAGTTCGAAGAGCTGGTGCCAGCAGTGGTAGCCAGTAACTCGAACACTACATCAAGACAGGACTTTGGGGTTGTCTCAGTGTCTTCAATATAGTTTTTATCAGCTTTCTTGGAGACCAACAGGGATGTCTCACTATCTTGAACCTTATCTGCATTACTTCCTTTACCATTGCATAACAGGGTACTCTTCTCCAATATTTTATCCGCATTCTAAAAGAGAAACAAACAAACACATCTCAGGTTTACAATGTAGTATATGAAACTCATTTTGGTAAACCAGTTCAGTAGTAAGGTGGACAGGATAACAGCATGAAACAAACATATATCTATGTAGTATGGTCACTGTATGGTCTATATCATTCTAGTTTATGTTGCCAAATCAAGATAGATACAGTTCGAATCATATCTATTTAAGACAAAGCAGCATAGACAGAATATAAGTGTGGGAAACTACACAGCAATAACAACACTTGTAATGTGCATGGCATGAGAACATAACTGTTTATTCAATTGAAACGGAAATCAACATAGAGCAAGTTACAACAGCAAACAGCCAAACACGTTGAAGAAACATGTTTAAAACATACCTGTTGCGCCATTGGAGTTTCAATTGCATCCTTCAAATTTGAAATTAGTTGGTATGAGTAAATACAGTGATGCAAGAGCAAAGTAGTATGAACCATAGCTATGGAACCTGACCTGAGAACAATTCTTCTTCTGCTTTAAGCGTTGACTTCGGGTTCGGAGTGGTGGTCCTCGTGATTTGGGCACTGCAGTTGCCTTACTAACTGCTCGTGTTTGGGTGCTCTGTGGTGGAGACGGTGTTGTGTCAACGGGAACTGGGTGTCTATCTGCTGGGGTTGGGGTTAGAAGGGGTGTAGCTGGTTCTCTGTCCAACTAGGTAGGGGTACAATCTGCATGAGTGTGGGTTATGTGTGGTGGGGCTGGTTCTTGGGCAAGTACAACCGTGGTTCTATCTGCATCGACAGGTAGCACGATCTTTTCTGAAGACCGTGTTTTTACTCCCACAGATACTGCCATCACTCCCTCCAATTGAAATGGCTGATAAACAAGAAAAGTAATTGAATGTACAGACATTGTAAGATAGACAGGTGCAATGGATAGTAGGGAAGAAAACAGGGCATGAAATAATTCACATTTATGTTGTCTAAGCAAACAGAATAGCAGGACATAATTTCACATATATGATGGCTAATTAAACAGGATAGCATGACAGAATTTCACATGTATGATGGCTAACTAAACAGGATAGAATGACATACTTCAAAATATGATGACTATGTAAACAGGATGACATGATATAACTATACGATGTGTCTATTAAAGTGGTTGGCATGCCATAAATCACAAACATGCCGTCGATGGAAACATGATGGCATGATATAATTCACGGATAGAATGACATAATTTAAAATATGATGACTATGTAAACAGGATGAGATGATATAACTATATTATGTCTTTAGAAAATGGGTTGGCATGCCATAATTCAGATACATGCTGTCTATGTAAACATCACGGCATGACATAATTCAAATATATGATTTATATACTAAGGAAGTGAGAAGAGGGCAATCGCATATATGATGTGTCAACTAAGGAGATGGCATTCAATATTGTGTATATGATGTAAAAGCTAAGCATTGCAATACAACATATGCATTATATGAGTAATATAACCCTGCCAAGTTTGAGCATACACCTCAGGGGGATAATAGGACTGGTCATCTGCCTCTGAATCCTCCTCTGAAGAGCTATCTGTAACCAGCAAGATATCTGCTTCAGCATGTAGCATTGTCTGCTCTGAAGACCTTGTTTTCACTCCAGATTTCTCCATCACCAATTCAAATGGCTGATGCACAGGAAGAGTAGTTGAATATACAAACATTGTCGACAAAAGCAATGAGAAATACAAAAAAAGGACGGCATGATATAATTCACATATATGACGCTTGCCTAAACAACATGGCATTGCATAATTCACATACATAATGCCTTGCAACAAGATAACATTGCATAATTCACATATATAATGTCTTGCAACAAGATGGCATTGCATAATTCACATATATGGTAATTAGACACTAAACAAGTGGCATTCACACAAAGCATGTCTAAACTAAGCAAATGACATAGCAATGAGATACCATATGCACGATATGAGCAACATAACCCTGCCAAGTTAGGGCATGCACCTCGGGGGGGGAATATGACTGGTCATCTGTCTCTGAATCCTTCTATGAGGAGCTATCGGTAACCAGCAAGACATGCGCTTCGTCAGATAGCATTGTCTGCTCTGAAGACCTTGTTTCCACTCCTGATTTTTCCATGACCGTGCCGAATGGCTGATGCACAGGAAGAGTAATTGAATGTACAAAATTGTTGACAAATTTAACACGTAATAAAAAAATGATGGCATGATATAATTCACATATAAGATGACTGGCTAACCAGGGTGGCATTGCAAAATGCACATATATGATGCCTGGCTAGACAAGATGGCATTGCATGATTCACATATACGATAAAGAAACTAAACAGATGGCATTGACACAAAGCATGTCTAAACTAAGCAGATGACATCTTTAATGTATAAAGTAAGCAATGCAAGGCACCATATGCATGATATTACCAACATCAGCATGCCAAGTTAGAGCGAAGACCTCATGGGGTAAATAGGAGTGGTCTTCTCCTTCTGAATCCCCCTCAAAACAGTTATCTTCCTCTTGATTATGATCCGAAATGGGTGGAGGGGGCTGCCTTTGCGCCCACCATGGAGCGACGTCTGCATGAAATTTTATTGCCACGCAAGGCTCGTCTCTTTTGCTCTACATGATTAGTTCCATTGTGTACAATAACTGGCATGCATAGGAATAAAACATGGTGAGATTATGTAAGGAGTGCATGCACAAATCCAGAGTGATGGTAGCAAACTATGGATAGACCCAAAACCAATGATAGCAGGCAGATAATAGCTTTAGTTAAAAAATACAGATAATGGCTCCTTTAATGTTTGTTTGCACCCAACATGAAACTCATAGTAGACACCGGAGATTAACCAGATAGTAGACAGATAGTACTGATTGCTGCCCCAATATGTACCCCACAACCATTTAAAAACTCAAGTTTCAGCATTAGTTTGGACCTGACTCGGAGTCTAATAGGTGAACACGACGATAATGTAGCATGTCATCATATTAAGTGACGCATAACGTAAGCAGACACGGAAGAGTGCGACCTCTCTTGCGGACCCGTGTAGTCCTCAAGGTCATCTGCTCAGTTGATGATGGTAATGCAGTTACCGTGGCTGCCGGCGGCGGGGAAGAAGATCTGAGGCAGCGAAAGACAGTCTGGAGAGCGGATCCCTGCTGTGGTGAACCCTTCCATTGTTGGAGTAGCTGAGCTGGGGTGGAACACAGCGCCGCAGGAGCAGGACAAACCACACAAGGTTTTCTTTGACACATATCTGTAACAGAAGTAATTGAGTAAGGGCTTGTTTGAATTTGAGGATTCTAACAATGCAGGGATAGGAAATAGACAGGAATAGGATAGGAATGCACGTGCAAAACAGAGAATTTAAAAACACAGGATTTCTGCCAATCTGGGTGTTTGATTCACAACAATTGGAAGATCATAGGATGCAAAAAAGCATGGTGAGATTAAGTCAAACCACAAGAAAATGTACGGTTATAATTCTATTATGCTACTATCTCTTAGTATTGTGCTTGATGAATAGGAATATGAAAAGGAGGAGAAGTGGAAATTAGAATTCCTACGGTTTTTCTTTCAAGGAGACACTTAAGGAACAAATCCTACAGTTTTCCTTTGCTCCATTCCTTTGCACCAAATTCATGAAAAGTAGTACCATAGGAAACTTTCCAATTCTGATGTTTTTCATTCACTTTTCCTTTCAAGCACTAGCGATTCTAGTAGGCAGGCTTGAGCAAGGAAAATCCTACACTAAAAAAATGTTTTTGTGCTACTTCTATTACTTTGGACCCATGCCACTGCCATACTAGCTCAACTCCCAGGCCCATCGACAAATGCACAGCTCAAACGCGCAGAGATAAATAATGATGGCGTTCAAGAGAGTCCATCACGGATAGCTAAGTTGCCTGGTACCTCACTGCTTATCATATAGTAGGATAAAATAATCGTATTTCCCGTTACTACGAGTGCTCAGTGGACAATATATATAACATGTAGAGTAAAAAAGAGATGCAACAAGTGTACAACCTCTTTGGCGAAGCCATGTCGATCTCAGCGTGATTGGGTTGGCTGGTGAGGATGCTCCGACTGACTTGGTTGTCGGAGGAGGGGAAGAAGATCTTAGGCGTCTAGAGATGGAGCCCGAGGTACTGCTCCGCTGTGATGGAGGGTTTCGTCGTTGGAGCAGCTCCGGTGAGTTGTACGACGCCGAGGCTGAAGCAGGACAAGAGAGACAACGAACAACGTTAACCTGAGTGGAATTCTAATAGCATCTCCAATACATGACGTAAAGTACATAACCACAAAGTGCTAGATGTAAAATACATCAGCCGCTCATCTCTGAACTTAACTGTCGAAACTGAATTTAACTGTCGAAACTGAACTTAACTGTCAAAACTGAACTTAATTGTCGAAACTGAATTTTGCTGTCGAAACTGAATTTTGCTGTCGAAACTGAACGCACTAGCAAGGTGAGGCTACATGTCGGTCGACTGACTTTTTCATCTCTGGTCAGTCGATTTTGTAGCCGTTGGATACGAAATCAAGGGCCTGCGGTTCATCTTCAACCTCCACCCCCTGAACCGCCAGCCACCACCGGCCAAACAGCAGCCCCCCGTCGCCCCGCCCGCCCCGAAAACACTCCCCACCGCCGGTCCGCCGCCGCCCCGGCCATCCCTCTAGGCCCTCCCGTGCCGAGCTTTTTCTCCGGCGATCCCCACGCCACCGCCCCGCCAACGCCCCGCCACCACCGGCGACCACCGCCCCCATCCTGAACCCTAAGATAGATAGTGGGGTACCTCTCCGGCGAGCCCCCCTCCCCGCTGCGGATGGTTCTTCCTTCACCCCGGCGAGCCCCCCACCCCCTGAAAATCGACTGACCCAAAAGTCGATTCAGTCGACTGAAGTGTAGCTAAATCGGAGCAGCATCGCAAGCAAGAGCAAGAGCGAGAGTAGCAGCGTGAGCAAGAGCAATAGCAAGAGCAGACCAGGCAGGGGACCGAGAGCAAGAGCAGAGCAGCAGCGCGAGCGAGAGCTAAAGCAGTAGCAGCTCCTACTGATGTGGACGTCGCCGCCGAGGGAGCGTCACCGTGGAGGAAGTGGCCGGCGACGCCGCCGTGGATGGAGCCGTGCCGTGTCGGCTCGGGACCGAGCGCCGGCAGCACCGTGAGATCGAATCAAGAAGAAAATGCGGCGATTAGTGTACAACCTCTTTGGTGGCGCCGATTAGGCCGCAGCTTCATCCGAGGAAACGGTGATGATGATGCTCTTCCGGTGGTGCAGGTGAAGACGGCGGTGTGGGAATGGAGGTGGTGTGAAAGACGTGGGGAACGTCGGGGCAGCTCCTTGGAGGTGGAGGACGGGGTGGCTGAACCGGCGGGATGATGAGATCGACGACGGATCCTCATCCGGTACGGTGGATGAGGGACATCGAGGTGTTGTTGTGGACGACGTCGTCGGGGAAGAGGCTCCGGCTGGGTGGCGGACGGAGCAGGGTGTGGGGTTTCGTCGCGGGTTTTCGCGGCCTCGGTGTATGAATGGGTGGGCGGATGGGATGGCAGTGGGGAACCATGGCTTAGAGACGCGCTTGTCCGAAATGTGGGGTAAGTTACGAAAGTACCCCCACCGATTTGAGGCGGTTCTTTCGGTTCAGGGGTACCACGGGCATTTCGCGTGTCGGGATTTCACAGGAGGTGGGAGTTTTCGCGCGTGTTGTAATTTCGGAATAGCAAGGCGCGGGTTGAGATGGAGGGAGTTGTCGGAGCACAACGAGACAAAGATATATCTTAAATATTTCGGGCTAACAAGGCGCGGGTTGAAGAGGCGGGAGTTTTGCAGCACGATAGACAGAGAAGCTAGCTTGAATTTTCGGCATAACAAGGCATGGCTTGTAATTTAGGAAGAACAAGCTTAACGTGTACCCAAAAAAAGACAATTTGCACCTCAACACGCACACAAACACCATTTAGACTAGAGTAAGGTACACGTGCATTGTATGCATGAGATTTGGCAACCAAATTATGAATAAATACCACATTATAGCATGCAAGCTTTGAGTCATATATGCATGATGTAGATGTTCGTTTAATTCTTATAGTTCATTTCATTCAAAATCATCTAGTTTTTATAAGAAAGCTAATCTATTTTAAGATTCATGGAATTGTGCGTCGTAAGACATAAAGTAAAAACAAATAATGGCAAATCATGTAGAAAAACATTTGGGCAATTATGATACGGAAGATTCTAGAACAAATAAGAAGTGCTTGTGTTTTGATGTTTGTGCATTATGCTTAAGTTCAACCATGGAGTCTTCTAGATTATACATGTGGCGAAATCTGGTGGAATCTAGATGATATCCAACGGCCAGTAGTGCTCAGATTTGCCATCTTTGGACCATCGGATTCGCCTCATCCAACGACCATCTTTAAAGTTAAAGTTACCCGCACACAATATAAAAAAATATAAAATATAATATATATATATAGGGGTATAGATATAGATATGTGATGCGAAAGCCGCCCATCATCTCCAATTAGAATAATGTGTCCATGCACGGATGCGACGTGGCCAAATGATGTCTGCCATCGGTATCTCAAATTCAAGTCAGTCTGACCTTGTTCAATGTGTATACATTACAACATGCTCGTTTCCAAACCACACCGCGCAGATCTCCGTTATATTCATGCATGCATGGGTTTCAAACATCAGGATCTTTTATTCAAATATTTGAATTCAACTTTACATTGATTATGACCTCACCTATTCTTTTACACCCACACAGTAGTCTTCTCTTTATAATTGTACCACTAACTTTCTCTCGTGCATGCATGCACACACACTACCAGTCGGCATTATCCATCGCACGCATGCAATCTTTTTCTTCAGGTCGGTCTCCCATGAAGGCACACACCCACACACATCCCCCTCTCCATCATATCGGGCATTCTTTATCTCTCACGCGTGCATGCGCAACGATCGATGTTCCTCTATGTATGTGTGTATATAGCTAGGTCTTTCATAGTTTTCCACACAACCCGATCAATCGATATATCCAGTGAGGTCTCACCCTCTTTCCCACGTCCACATCGATCAATCTATACCTCTCTATATAGGATTAACATATATAGCTAATACACCCACATTAATTATATATCCAACGTCCCCCTCTCATCATCCATGCCTTTCGCTTCATCTCTCAGACGCGTGCACAATGGCGAAGACAGGGGGCAGTAAGGGCCCTGCCCCCCTCCCCCCTAACATCTCTATATATCGAGGCTAATATGAATGTGATCATTAGACAATTGCTGCTAAAAATGGTTTAAGCTCATGAATTGACCCTCCTCGTAAAGGATTAACAATGCTTGGCCCCCTAGCTCATTTATTTTTCATGGCTCCGCCACTGCGCGCAACAGCGCACGTGTTCGCCCCCTCTCTCTAAATATCGATCTCGCACTTGTGCATTCCTTCATAGTCTCCCTCCACTCGGCCCCTCGCACCATCTTCTAGCCCCCCACCGGATTTTGCCACATGTACAATCTAGCAGACTCCATGGTTGAACTTAAGCATAATGCACAAACCTCAAAACAACAGTGGTTCTCTTTTGTTCTAGAATCTTCCGTATCATAACTGCCCAAACTTTTTTTCTAGTTGAATTGCCATTATTTGTTTTTACTTTATGCTTTACAACGCACAATTCCATGAATCATAAAATAGATTAAGGGCTTCATTGATTCAAAGGATTCTCAAAGGAATTTTGGAGGATTCTAATCATTAGGAATTTTTCCTATCTTGGTTGTTTGATTCGTAGGATTGTAAACCATAGGAATTTTTCCATATGATTCATTTGCACTAGATTTCATAGGAAACATCCCATCCACTCAAACCTCTTTGAAAGAATTCTGCGTTTTTTCTATGCACAATCAAACACTCGTACAATCTTGTAGGATTCAAGACGACATTCCACTATAATCCCATGTTTTTCCTATTCCTGCGTTCTTAGCTTTTTTATAAAAACTAATTGATTCTGAATGAGATGAACTATAAGAATTAATCGAAGGGCTACATCAGGCATATATGACTCAGAGCTTACATGCTATAGTGTGGTATTTATTCATAATTTGGTTGCAAAATCTGATGCGTGCAATGCATGTGTACCTTACTAGTACTTCGAGTATGTGCAAAACACGTAAATTAGAATACCAATGGCACGCTACACAGTGTCTCTCTTACAGTTCATGAAGCCACGTGGCACATGTGGAGGCGTTGTCGCGACCTCCTTGCGTGGATTGATCACAGTGACGTGCTGCTGGTTCCAAAAGAATGTACTCGTCCTCCCTGAGCCATACTGGCGGTACATGCACGAAGCGAAGATGTGCACGCACGCCACGCACGCACTCATTCCCTCGCACGCACACGCGGGTACACGGGCGGACGCAATTTTCTACCAAGATCCACCCCATGTGATAATTTGACGCGTGTAAAGTCGTTCACTTCATTGATGGTCAATTAATACAGCGCATGCAAATTGAGTGGACGTGAGGGCGGAAGAAAGACATTATTACTCCACTGCGCGCATGCGAGTAGTTAAATCGTGGGTTGCTAGTAGTACTTCCATTGGTCTCCTTCATATTTTGTGCCAATTTTTGACAGTAACATAATATTTACGCATTTGAGCAGTGTAGTACTTGAAATTTATGTTCCGCTAAACTCATCGGGAGCCGTTTCGGGCCTCGAAACCAAAACCATCAATTAATCTTTACCTTGTTCCCATCACATTCGAAAGCCTGCTCACACCTACTAGTACGTACCAAACCTGAACGTGTTCCCACTATGCAGGTATTAGTACTAGTGCTAGTACTTAGGTTATAAAAAGGGGAACTACCTAACCGAAAATTACTCTACCTTTCCTCCTCATAAGTGCTTCTTCTTCGTCCGTCGTTGCCATGGCCGGTGAGCAGAGCTCTAGGTCGAGAACTACTCGTAACAAGGGAGCGGCAACCAAGGCTGCGGAAAAAAAGAGGGCTCGCCGCCACGCAGAGACCTCGAAAGATCTCTCACGGGCAGGCGATGGCTCCTAGGAGCGCCCTAGCCGCGGAGGCGAACATGCCGAGCCGGCGGAGCTGGAGTCGTTATCCCTCGACGGCATGCCCGATCAGCTCAATAAGCAGAAGGAGTTCATCCAAGGCTTGATGGAGTTGCTGAAGGAGAGCCTCGATGACATGCCTGCTGAGCTCAGTCAGCAAGGGGAGTTGACCGCCGGCTTGGTGATGCTGCTGAAGAAGAGCATTGTCTCGGAGAAGAAGGCGACCGGCGAAATCCTGCGACTTCAGGAGGACAAGGCGAAGCTCTGCCACGAGATCGACCTGTTGAAGGAGAAGAACGCCGGCTGGAAGAAGCTGCATGAGAATAGTAGTTCCTCGATGAAGATGCTGCAAGCCCTCGTCATGGAACAGAAGGAGGAGTTGGCGAAGCTCCGCATCGAGCACCCGGCTGCTGTCAAGGTACGTAATGCGGCCATGGAACAGATGATGAAGGCTCGCGTCAAGAAATCCCGCGTCATGGACAGAATGAAGAAGATGGCGGAGGAGACGCGCAAGGAGATGGAGGTCGTGGAGGCGTTGAAGAAGCAGTTACGACTCCGCGGCGAATTAGATCATTTGGGGTGATAATCTTCCTTCTTCTTTTGCTCCTGTGTTTCATCTTTTGCTTCGGGTGTTTCGCCGCACGTGTCACGTTCTCTGCGAGGCATGAATAGAACAATGTTTTTTTGAGGGAATGAATAGAACAATGCTAACAATGAGATGACTAGCAAATTAGATCATTTTTTTATCGCCATATGGCACTGGGCTGCCGTGTTTCGTGCTCCTCCATCGCAGTACTACTCCAGTGGAAAACTTGAGTATACTGCACGGTTCTTTGCTCCTCCTCGATCAGGTCGTCGGCGCATTTATACGAGCAGTCAAATCACAAGGCCCCGCCTTCCAGCAGTAATGAGCCGTCAAATCACAAAGGCCCTCGCCTCTCGTGAAACCGACCAAGCTAGACTGCCCCGCCCTCTAGCCTTTTAAAAAATGTATACTTTTGTACAGCAGTAGTATCGATGGATTGCGCCATGGAGCAAAACTTGAAATTAAAAAAATGTGGTACATATAGAGAGCGCTCGTCGCCAAATTATGCATATAGTACTATTAAAAAGGCTAGTCACAATAATGGTGTCCAGCACAACCCACCCCTCAAATAAAACTAAGAGGGTGCTTGGATACGTTTTAGTCCCATGACTAAAAGTAGTGGGACTAAAACATGCTAGCCTCACCCATGCTTGGATCTAAATATTAAAAAGGCTAAAATCAAGTTAATGAGCATTTATTATCCTCCAAACCCTCCAATCCAGAACTCGCCTGTGTTAAAGGAGAGGAGTTAAATGCGTAGAGAGAGGACTAATCCACATTTTAGTAGGGGTACCCCTGACTAAAATTTTTTAGTCTCAAGACTAGTTTTAGCCCCTCTTTAGTCAGGGGTGCTTGGAACTTTAGCCTCTTAAAGAGACTATTTTTAGTCAGACTAAAATAAGTCCCTTGGATCCAAGCTCCCTCTAAGCATCCTGGAATTCTTTGACAAAACTAAGCACCCTGAAATTCTTTGACAACTAAACTGCTGGCTATATGATGTTGGCCATATATATTATACGTATATAATGTGAAGAAACGAGTGGTAGTACTATACCAACTAAAAGATGAAATGTAAGAAATACTAGTATGTACGTACTGAAGAGTTAAAGTAACGAGAAGAAACATAACATAGTTCTGCTGGGGGCTCAGCACAACACACCCCTCAAATTAAATTAAGCACACCTGAAATTAAACTTTGCAACTATTCCGGTAGAGACTGCATTAGAACCACCATGAGCAACGACACTGCCACCTTACTCGGAGTCCTTGTCCACGTCCTCGGCTTCGTCCTTGTCCCTCTTCCTCTTGGCCGATACTTCTTTGCTTGAACCGCACACTTGGCTGTTGCTCTTCATCCAACCCTTGTAGATATTGAAGCAAAGGTAGCCATCCATTGCAGCATAGTGGATGTGGTCTATATCTAGTACATTCCGCTGCCATGCATGACGATGAAACGTGTATGGAGGTTTCTCCAGTTTACCGTACGAAGGATGAACCATGGCTCCTGCCAGGGTCAGCATTGAAGGCTGACGAGAGGACACCAGCCGATTCTTCTGGAGGTCGAAGGTGTTGCCTACAACGAGGCCTATCCGACGCAGGACTTCTTTGTCGTTACCAAAGTCTACAGTAACAAATTTGACTAGGTTGCTCTCGAGGAAGTCCTTAAAATCCTGGCACGCAACATCGGCATGGCATATGTGGTAGACCAAGCATAAGTCATGCACACAAACCTGGATCATGACGGGCTTCTTCCTCTCTTCGTCCTTTAGATCCTTCTCTCGTCCCAGGACTGTGGTGTACTCAACATCTAGCCCACCGACCCACTCATCATCTGAGTCTTCGAACATGCGTCTGAAGCGAGAAAGGCATCCTTTCACCGTCGCGGAAGAACGGGTGTAGATGACGTCGAACTCATCGCCGGTGATGGTTCTAACCTTGTACTCACCGCCAATCGTGGAGATTTGGGACGCCATGGATTTGGGAGGAGGTTTAGGATTAGTGGAATTGCCGTAATGTGAATGGACGGGACGACTAGGAGCGAACCGCCGTAGTATTGAAGGACGTGTGGGGATGAGTAGGAGCGAACTGCCAGCGTGCGAACGGCAGGGTAGTGGCTTTCCATTCTCCCATGATACGAGCTTCCGAGAGCCCTTGGATCTGAGATCGAACGGTTGCATGGCGTGATTCTAGACCTATGGGTGAATATCCTATCCTGGAGGGTTATTCTGCAAATTTTCAGCAACTTAGCATGCGACCGTTTGATCTCAAATCCAAGGGCTGCCAGCAGCCCGTATCATGGTCGCGCCTACCACGACCGTCGCGTCGCTCGCGCGGTCGCACCCTTGGAGATTTAACACGGTGCGTTAGGCTATCTGATGTTGGCATGTCATACATAGTCATCACTTAGTCACTCATACTACAACAAGGTTGGCTATAAGGTTGGCTATAAGTGTATTTTTTTACTCTCTATCTCTTTCTTCGTACTCCCTCTGTCCCATAATATAAGAATGTTTTTGACACTAGTGTAGTGCCAAAAACGTTCTTATATTATGGGACACAGGGGGTACTAGTATTTATTGCATTTGCCAAGGAGTGACCTCTTCCAATGAAATGGTGTTGCTAAGTTTGCTTCATTTAATTAGCTATAGACTCAAAATTGTCTTTTCACCTACGTACACGCGCTTAGCACCGTTTCTTCCTTGGGTCACCAAACTAGTCTCTCTCTTCTTGATTAACTTGCCACATCAGACTTTATGCCTATGTGGCAAGCTTAAGCACCTGTAGGAGCAAGTAAAAGTAAGTACAATAGTGCGCTTTACATGACATTTTTGCATATGTAGAGGAAAGAGAGGCAAGGAAAAAGTGGAGAAGTGGGCTCTCATGCAAGAGCCAGCCTCTACTACATGGTGGAGCATTGGGAGAGGCACCTGTATGGAGGTGGTCAGGAATCGGGAGACTCACGCCGGTCGTAGCGTCGCAGTTAAAATGATAATGGCAAGTCAAATCACGGGGCCCCACCTGTCCAGCAGTATCTCGCTGTCAAATCACACAGCCCTACGTTTGCAGCAGCCTACTCCCTTGTCTTCTCGCGTCTTTGTCGAACCGACTAGGCGGAACTGCCCCGCCGCCTACCGCGCAGGAAAAGCCCCGCCCTCGACTTTTAAATAGTATACAGTATACTAATTTTGTATCCATGGATTGCACCCGCGCCATGGAGCAAAGCATCTAGAAAACGGCGGTACACATGTACGGAGTATACAGCACGCCCGTCGCATTCGCGTCGCACCCCAGACGGTCGGTCGGTCTGGCACGCTGCTCTCCGAATGGAACGCGCGTCATATTGCGTTTGCACACACATGTGGGACGACAATTGAGAACCGACCATGTGCACTCTCCCCGGCCCCGCAAGTCGGGTGACTTAATAGAAGAGGGAGACGAGCGATAGTACTAGAGAAGTGTTGTACTACGTTGGTGACTGGACGATCCCTGCAAGACACAGAAGATCAGTTCGTCCATGCATGTGACCAGACTCCAGCAGACATGCCTGGATTGGCTATCGTGTACATATCATGCAGGCTGTGTTGTACATGGCTGTAGTTGTGGTGAGAAATCTAAAAAAGGTTTCTTGTCATCTCACAAAATTAGGTGTCATGTGCTTCGGATCACTGCGAGGGTTAAACAGCGACAACTGAGTTGGGCTAGTCATTGGGGGCACATGCACGAACAGTGACTACTCGGCTGCCATCTAGGTCAAGCCGGCTATGTTAATTAGGACATCTATCGACGGACCCCTTTTCTACGAGTTTATATTTAATTTGAGCTTTGTTCCTCATCTAGTTTGTCCGTCGGGATTCATGTTGTCTCCTTTGGGTAGTGAGGTTATGATTTCTTGTCATGTGGCATTTTTTCGTGTTATATGTTATAATTCGGCGCTTCAGATCAAAATGACGACAACTGCGCCTCCGGGCCACGTGCATGAAGACTTCTCGACAGTCATTGACGAGGTCAAGCCGGCTCCGGTAGACAAAAGAAACCTAGTACTACTCCACTATATAGGCAGGAGCCTCCGCGCTTGCTTGCTAGTGTTGCTCTCTTCACACTGTCTCAGCCTCTCCAGATCTAAACACGACAGTGGTGGCCACACACTCTCTCTCTGCTCACCGCTGGTCACAGATCCAGCCGGATCCTCTCCGCCAGGGAAGGTAAGAAGGTGCAATGTTCACGCGGTCGTCCTTCGCGACGGCTCTTGCCCACTGTTGGGCGTGTCCCGATCAGCCTGCCTTGCCGTTCTCTCCCAAGCACCGCTGGCGAGGCGAGGGAGGGCCTCCGACCCCTTCTTCCTCGCTGCCGTAGTGTGGGCAGGTCCGGCCTCCCGCTGCCCACCTAGCGACATCCCGGTGACCATCAGGTATAACTTCCTTCAAAACCGGCCTTGCTCTACTTCCCGAGCTCCTGACGTCGCTGCATTTGTATCTTTTACTATTTCTCAGGCCCCCTCGTAGATAGGATCGATCGGCTGTTCGAAAACCACCTATTTTTTTTATGTTTAAGAGGTAAAACTAGTTCATGCACTCGAATCTAGTACTACTTGGTTCAAACAAGGAAGAAAGGGGGTGGGGGTGGGGGAGGATTTGTTACCTGAATCTAGGACTTGGTCAAAAGAGGAAATAATGGGGGCGAAAAGTAGCAGAGACTGGCTATCCAACTGGCCTCTAGGTCTAATAGGGAAATAAAGGGAAACGAAGTACAAACTAAATATAAACCCGATCTATTGGTTGAAAAAGGAAAGAAAATGGGGACTGGGGGACAAGTCAACAGAGTAAGTCCAGCACTAGATTTGCTAGCCTCACACAATACAAGGTGGCTATACCGAACAAAAATGGGACCAACCCAGATATCCTGTTCTGATGTTTGTTGCCCCGAGCCACTCTTATGTAATGCCACTGGTAAAATGTAGCAGTCGCACTGTTAAAAGTAAGGACACGTTAAACCAATGTTGTTTTCAATGTAATGCCTCCAGTAATATGAATCAATGGCACTTCTTTATATGTCCTGCTAAAATTTCCCATTAAGATAAGTTGGTTATTTTCGTTAGAAATGCAACTGTCCTGGTCCGCCTACTCTCCCGTGCCCAAAATAATGTCGTATTTAACGGTTGTCATAGTTAATCCTAATGCCCACACTAATATCTAGCAATGCCAGTGCTTTAGAAATTGCTACTGTCCTTGTAGGATTGCCATTCAGATAAGGAACATGCTTCTTTTCATTTGATGCATGTTTCATCACTTGTTAGTCACCCTCCTTTCCACCTTTTTTGTGCAAACAGAGATATACATTTCACGCTCGATCTTAGTTGAACTGCACAAATGATATCCAAATTATAGTTGAGCATTCCAGGAGCTTCACAACCAACCTTGATGTTGCTCAATTTTATTGCAACTAATGAAGAAGAAGCTCTGTGGGTTTCGTTTTCTGATGGAAATGGAACCGGGGCTGGAGCCCTTTTCTTAAAAAAAATTGAAGAAGAAGCTGCTAGCTCACGGGACATTGCTTCATTTTAGGTGAACTGCACCAAAAGGTCCCATGATTTGAATCATCCATGTTGGTGACTGAAAGAGCCAGCTTCAGCATCCCAGTCTAAACACCCTCGGCCTCCATCCTTGCGACGCACGGTACACCTCGTTTGCCACCTGCTCGACCCTAGTGTCACTGATAAAATGAAGTAATAATACAGTTAAAATAGAGCGAGTGTCATCTCTATCATTTCATTTCCAATGTAGATAAAGAAAGTGCTTCTCTTTGTTAATGTATGTTTCATCAACTAGTCCCATTGTTAATGTTTAAGCATTTCTGCAAACCGAGGTGCTTAATTTTAGTTGATATGTACAAAAATAGAGATTTGAATGTCTCAAGGCGCCTCCTTGTACTACCGCTGTACACTGATGTTCATCACTGGCAGAAGGTGTATCTGGGAGACTTGGGACGATGTCCAGTATGAGGCGTAACGTATGAGGCGTCGCAGGGCCCATCTCGCCCTCGCAGCATGGCATACTATGATACTATCACAATATTTTCTTCTATTTATTTTGTGTGTTTCATCAACTAGTGCCACTATAATGTAATCACGCTTTTTCATTATCTGTGCAAACAGGGTTATTCAGCTGCAATTTGGTGGAACTGCACAAATGTACGTATGGAACCGGCATATATGCAGAGTGCGAGGTGTGCCAAGTAAAAATTACCGACACCAACCATGCTGCATGCACGCATTGGCATCCACCACCACCAGTGGTGTAACACCCTGAGAATCATGCTACAGTAACCCCCTGTGATTAAGCTAATCATATTGCTAAACAGGGCTAGATCACATTTGAACCACACCCTTGTCAAACTCCTAGTTCAAACTTCAATTAAATTTAAAAGTGGAAATTAAAAGTTTTCAAAAATTCAAACAAAAATGTTCAGTGGGTGCTAAATAATACACTGGTAATTATGGTGGAGGAAACACATTTTTATAAAATACCTAATACTTTTAAAAGAAATAAAACAGAAAAGAAAATAAACAAATAAAAAGAAAACAGAAAACAGATCCCAGAAAGAAAAAGAAAAAGGAAAAGGGGAAAAGACCCCCCCTCCCCGCTGGGCCTCGGCCCAGCTGGCCGTCGACCCACCCTAGCCGGCCCACTCCCCCTCCCCGGTCGGGTCTCTGTTCCCCCGACCCCGTCGCTACAGGAGGCTGGTCGCCGCCGGACCCCCCTCGCCGGCGATGAACCCCGCGAGAGGATAAGGCTGCCACGCCTCGACCCCTCGATCCCCTCTCCAATCCCCCTGGCGTCCCCATCCATTCCCCTCCTCCTCGCTCGCTCTCTTCCCTCCTCTGTCGTCCGAACGCCATCGCCGTGCCGTCACCGTGCTCGTGGCCACAAACCTCCCCGGCGCTCGGGAGGATGTCGAGGAGCACCGCCGTCCTCTTCTGCACCGTATGCAAGCGCTAGGTTGAGCCGGAGTGCCTCGAGACGTCGCCGCCGGCCTTCTTCCCCAACCACGGCCGTCGTCGCCCACCTCATTGATCTGCCTCGCCGGACCACCCCGCGCCCGCTTAGCACCTCTGCAGACCCCCCTGTGAGCATCTCTCTCCTTTCCCTCACTCAACGCGCTCGATTGCGAGCTCTAGCAGCTGATCCGCCATCGGCCGAAAGCTTGCTCCGCCGCTCACCTCGCCGTTGCGGCCACAGCTCACGCAGCTGGCGTTTGAGCACGCCGTCGTGCTCAACATCTCCGTAGGAAGCCGTAGCACCCACTAGCTCTTTCCCGCATGCCCCCTGCATCTTTCCCGTCAGTGCCGTGCTCTGGTCGCCGCCTCGGCTCATCGCCGGTGCCATTTCCGACCACCTCGGCACCTGCCGCTTGCCGCGCCCGATGCGCGCGAGCGTCAGCTCGTCATAGGACCTAACCGCGCTCCAAATGGGCCACCGTGGGCGAAACCCGAGCTCACCCGCGCATCGCCGCCGCGTTGGAGCTCGCCGGAGCTCCTCTCCGGTGCCCTGCCGACGTGGCCGGCCGGGCCCCACCCCTGGCTCACTGCCAGTGGCCCCCCTGGGCCCCAGTTGACTGGGTTGACCCAGTCAACTGCTGACTGGGCAGGCCCAGTCACTGACATGCGGGCCCCGCCGCAAAAATAAAAGAAAAGGAAAATGTTTTATAAATAAAAATAATTAGTTTAGCTAAACACTCACTGACATGTGGGGCCCATCCCTCTAATTATACTGTTAGATTAGTTTAATTAAGTATTAGACTAACAGAGGCTGACATGTGGGTCCCACTGGACCCACCTGTCTGGTTTGACTGGTCAGCCGACCTGTTGACTTGCTGACGTCAGCATTGCCTCATGCTGACGTCATAATTCATTTTTCTTAATATAAATAATTCCAGAAATTCAATAAACTTTGAAAATTCATATCTTTTAAACCGTAACTCGGATGAAAATGTTTTCTATATGAAAGTTGCTCAGAACGACGAGACGAATCCAAATACGCGGTCCGTTCGTCCACCACACCTCCCTAACCTATCGAACTAGCAACTTTCCCCCTCCGGTCCGTCTGTCCGAAAACGTGAAACATCGGGAATACCTCCCGGATGTTCCCCCCCTTCACCGGTACCACCTACTGTCGCGTTAGGGCACCCCTAGCACCGCTCACTATCATGTCACGCATCGTCATGCTTATGTTTGCATTGTATTTACTGTTTCTTCCCCCTCTTCTCTCCGGTAGACTACGAGACCGACACTGCTGCTGCCCAGTTCGACTACGGAGTCGACGACCCCTCCTACTTGCCAGAGCAACCAGGCAAGCCCCCCCTTGATCACCAGATATCGCCTACTCTACTCTCTACTACTTGCATTAGAGTAGTGTAGCATGTTACTACTTTCGATATCCTATTCTGATGCATAGCCTATCCTTGCTAACTACTGTTGTTACCTTTACCTGCAATCCTATCTGCTTAGTCTAGGATGCTAGATTTCCATCAGTGGCCCTACATTCTTGTCCGTCTGCTGTGCTATACTATCGGGCCGTGATCACCTGGGCGGTGATCACGGGCATATACTTATATACTATATACATGACACATGTGATGACTAAAGTCGGGTCGGCTCGTAGGAGTACCCGCAAGTGGATCTTTGTGGCGGAGCGACAGGGCAGGTTGAGACCGCCTAGGTAAGAGGTGGGCCTGGCCCTGGTCGGCGTTCGCGGATACTTAACACGCTTAACGAGATCTTGGTATTTGATCTGAGTCTGGCCATTTGGTCTATACGCACTAACCATCTACGTGGGAGTAGTTATGGGTATCCCGACGTCGTGGTATCAGCCGAAGCTCTTTTGACGTCAGCGACTGAGTGGCGCGCGCCGTGTTGGACCGCTTTGACGTAACCGCCGTGATCGTGTGGGTTGCTAGGTCTGCTCGCGGCCGCGTTCGCAACGTGCAGGTGTGCATAGGGCGATGGGCCCAGACCCCTGCGCGCATAGGTTTAGACCGGCGTGCTGACCTCTCTGTTGAGCCTAGGTGGGGATGTGACGTGTTGATCTTACGAGGCCGGGCATGACCCAGAAAAGTGTGTCCGGCCAATTGGGATCGAGCGTGTTGGGTTATGTGGTGCACCCCTGCAGGGAAGTTTATCTATTCGAATAGCCGTGTCCCTCGGTAAAAGGACGACCCGGAGTTGTACCTTGAGCTTATGACAACTAGAACTGGATACTGAATAAAATACACCCTTCCAAGTGCCAGATACAACCCGGTGATCGCTCTCTAATAGGGCGACGAGGAGGGGATTACCGGGTAGGATTATGCTATGCGATGCTACTTGGAGGACTTCAATCTACTCTCTTCTACATGCTGCAAGATGGAGATGTCCAGAAGCGTAGTCTTCGACAGGACTAGCTATTCCCCTCTTATTCCGGCATTCTGCAGTTCAGTCCACTGATATGCCTCTTTACACATATACCCATGCATATGTAGTGTAGCTCCTTGCTTGCGAGTACTTTGGATGAGTACTCACGGTTGCTTTTCTCCCTCTTTTCCCCTTTCTATACCGGATTGTCGCAATCAGATGTCGGAGTTCAGGAGCCAGACGCCACCGTCGACGACGACACCTACGGCACTGGAGGTGCCTACTACTACGTGCAGGCCGCTGACGACGACCAGGAGTAGTTAGGAGGTCCCAGGCAGGAGGCCTTGCCTCTTCGATCGTTGCTACTTTTGTGCTAGCCTTCTTAAGGCAAAACTTGTTTAACTTATGTCTGTACTCAGATATTGTTGCTTCCGCTGACTCGTCTATGATCGAGCACTTGTATTCGAGCCCTCGAGGCCCCTGGCTTGTATTATGATGCTTGTATGACTTATTTATGTTTTAGAGTTGTGTTGTGATATCTTCCCGTGAGTCCCTGATCTTGGTCGTACACATTTGCGTGCATGATTAGTGTACGGTCAAATCGGGGGCGTCACAAGTGGGATGTGTGGCACTCTCTGTGGACGGATCTTTCTCGGCAGCAAATCATCTAACCAAATACTAGTAGCTTATATTGGCAGTTTTCTAGGGAGTACTCTTTTCTGAAAGAAGCACCAATCTATTTTTGTTTATTTGTACACTGTGTCACAACTTTGACCCAAAGGTCTAGAGCTATTTTAGGGTGATTGGCGTAGTACTCGGAGACTGATTGTAAGCATGATTTTCATTAGCTGTCACACTGATTGTAAGCATGAGCAGGTGGAAGATTAGGTTAGTGCGAAGCTTACCTTAAACCCTACCGCCGCCGTTGAAACGAGGCAAGCGTCGAGGGAACCGTGGAGAACGGCAGGGAAGCGACGTCGCGCCATCCGGCCTCCTCTTGCGGTGGGAGAACGAATACTCCTATGGCTCTGGCTGGCTCTGCACCCTCACGAACGGCACACCATACTCGATCGATTCGTTATCCTCTGGGTGCTCGATCTTCGACCTGTACACCCACCACCTCCGCCTGACTGTCGCCTCGGGCGAATCTGTCTGCTCCTTCGCCCAGAGGAGATACTCGATGAACTCGGAGGACCGCGGCGTGACTGCCGCCGAGGAGTACATGTACATCGCCGCCCTCATCGCCGCCGTCTCGCTCTTTCGCATACATTGCCACATGGCCCGCACCTTCCTCAAAATCTCCCACTCATTGTCAAACCAACTAAGGATCTCCTTCAACCTGGCTAACTTTGCCTGGTCGCCGCCGGCGATCTGCCTGATTCGCTGCTGCATCCTCTCCATAGATGTCCTTCTGAGTGGTCCGGCGCTAGCTTTGGAAGATGGGAGGAGAGACGGTGGTCTTGCAATAGAGAAGAGGGAGAGGCGAGACGGTGGTTTTGGAATGGAGATGATGGAGAGGAGAGGAGGTGGTTTTGCAATGGAGAAGATCAGAAGAGGGAGAGGCGAGACGGTGGTTTTGGAATGGAGATGATGGAGAGGAGAGGAGGTGGTTTTGCAATGGAGAAGATCAGAAGAGGGAGAGGCGAGACGGTGGTTTTGGAATGGAGATGATGGAGAGGAGAGGAGGTGGTTTTGCAATGGAGAGGAGGGAGAGGAGCGTGCGGCAGCGATTTAGGATTGGATGAGAGGGCCGGCGCGCTATGACTGGATCAAAATCAAAATCAATTTACCCTTCAATTAAGAAAGCAACCCCACAATAACTAGTCTCCCTTTTATTCTGGGTCATAATTGACCATGATTTTCGCACATAAAATATATGTTATACGTTGCAAAAATAATATAATTTGAAAGTACATTCAGATACGAACCAAACAATGCAATTTTTGGTGACATGCATTCACATTTTGCTTGTCAAATACAGTATGTGGTCAAACTTTGACCCAAAATACGCAAAACAACAAAAAAAATACTTCCAAGACCAGCGCCGCTCTTCCGCTCTTCTCCTCTTAAACCACCGCTGCTCCTCTCATGTTCCAATCTAAATGCAGCGCCGCTCCTCTCCTCTTCCATTTCAAAACCACCGCCCCTCCTCTCCTGTTCCAGTCCAAAACCAGCGTTGCTCCTCTCCCGTTCTAATCCAAAACCAGCGCTGCTCCTCTCCTCTTCCATTCAAAAACCACCGCCGGCGAGTGAAGGTGCTGTGGAGAAGTAGATCGATGGAGGAGTACAACCGATACATGAGGATCGCAGACGGCGACCCTGTGAAGCTAGCTAGGATGTTGGAGATGCAGTCTTGGTTTGACAACAAGGACCAACTAGCGGCGACGGCGACATCCATGGCCAAATATCTGCAATAGAGCGAAAAGGCGGCGATACTCTGTCACGACCGGTTTTCCAATAAAAATATTTATTGAGAAATAGATCCCTTTTACGGACCAGTAAAGAAGAATCCTTCTTACTGGTAGACAAATTCTTGGTCACAGAAGAAAATACCAGGAGTACTGAATATAATACAAGGTTGAGCGGAGACTGCTCAACAACTTATATTATATTCAGTACTCCTGGTATTTTATTCTGTGACCAAGAATTTGTCTACCAGTAAGAAGGATTCTTCTTTACTGGTCCGTAAAAGGGATCGATTTCTCAATAAATATTTTTATTGGAAAACCGGTCGTGACAAGCTTGGTATCAGAGCCAGGCTGACTGTAGGAAGCCACTAGGTGCGATCGCTAATCGGTTATTAGCGTCTTTAGTGCTTTTTCAGTATTTTGCAATTGTAGCTATTTTCTGTTGGTCATCATAAATTTATGACATGACTACTCAGAATTTTTACCTACTTTTGTAGATGGCTAGCAGCAACTGCGAGACTCGGGTGTTCACTAGCGTGCCCGAGGGGTTTGTCAAACTCCTCATCTCCATCACCAAACTCGCGATCGGGCCAGCGACTCGTCCGGAGTTCACGCTTTACCAGCACAAGCTCAGCGACGACGTGTCTATGCACCAATCCGTGGTGCAATTCAAGGGAGGACGTTCTGCGTCACGCCACTTCCGTTTTGTGGGAAGGGCCATGCCTACGGAGAGGCATGCCATGAAGATGGCCGCCCGTGAGGCAATAGCTCACCTTCGGGACATCCTTCCTATGATGAAGACTCGTTGCTACCGCTACCTCCCATGCCATGTGCCATATACTTGTCACTATGCATTCGCCTGCCATAGGGGAGAGCGAGATGAAGCCATCGAGATGGTTGTGGAGTATCTCAAAGCTCTGGAGGAATCTTTTGACAACCTCGTGGACGATCTTGTGGCTGCCCGGATGGACTTAGTTCGGGGCGGTCCTGCCAGCAGGAAGGAGCTTCTCCACATGGCACCGCCTCTGACATTCGTCTCGTCCTCAGCATCTTATGCACCGGCCATTTTGGCCACTGCTCGCCGTCTGCCTACCACTGAGGAGTTCGACCGAGTCATCGCCCCTACTCCAGTCAGAGCTGCACCGCCTGTCGCACCCGCACTGCCGCCTGTCGCACCCGTGCCATCACCTCAGCGCAGTGCTACGCGCCTGGAGCCTACTAGGGAGGAGGTGGAGGTTGAGTCTCCTGCATCGCTGGGTCTTACCCTCGGCAAGGGGAAGGACATCGTCACCATCTCCGACTGAGTGCGCCGAGTAGCCGCACGATGTGCCTGCATGTATGATATGTTTTATCTGTACATTAGTTTGTAGTAGATGTGTACGCACATCCTGAGTGATGTATCGTATGTTTGCGTATCGCGTGTAAGATATGTGCTAAGCGGTCCTTCTCCGTGCGAAATCGTTTATGTTTTCTTGAAAAATCTTGAGGTCTTTTAAATTTTTGCCTTTGCAAGATTTTCCTTGTGCCACACAGTTCTTCTCATGAGTTTTGCTAAATAATACCCCAGAGTGGAAAATGTCTCGTCCGTGGACTCGTTCCATGCCCAATCAACCAGAAGAAGTTTATGGAACACAGACCAGCAACAACTTCACTCAGGGACAGTCTAGTCAACAGGACAGCGAAGCAGCCTTATCTCAAGTGTGCCGCCTTTTCGAGCAAAGCCAACAGCAACACCAAGAGATGATGAATCACGTCATCAATATGGGAAACCACCGTGAGCCCTATCAACCACACTCCAAGTTGTCTGAATTACAGAAGACTCGCCCTCCAACGTTTGCTCACATTGATAGGCCACTTGAAGCCGATGATTGGCTTCGTGACATCGAAAGGAAGCTGATTATTGCTCAGTGTTCAGATCATGAGAAGGTGCTTTATGCACCCCACTACCTTACTGGAGCAGCTGCAGCATGGTGGGAAAACTTCCTACACATGCATCCCAGTGAACACAACATCACCTGGGAGGAGTTTAAGGAAGGCTTTCGTGGGGCACACATCCCCAGGAGCATCATAAAAATCAAGAAGAGAGAATTTGATGACCTCAAACAAAGAGGCATGTCAGTGACAGAATACAACGGTCAGTTTACCCAGCTATCTCGTTATGCCTACGACGAGCACATGACAGAGAACAAGAGGATGGAAAAATTCTTGGACGGCCTGGCACCGGCACTAAGATGCCAACTGGTCGTGCACACTTTCCCGGATTTTAAAACTTTGGTTGACAAGGCCATTACCTTGGAGAATGAGCGCTGTAGTCTAGAGGATATCCGTAAGCGAAAGAGGGATAAGACGACTCTTGCTCGCAACAACCGAAGCAAGACTGATGTTCAGAGGACTGAAGCAAGGAAATCCACGACTACTGATCTAAGGCCAACCAGACAGTTTCATTCCAGGGACAAGGACTTCACGTACCGTCCAGGGGTCACATGCTATGCTTGTGGTGAAGAAGGGCACTATGCTAAACAGTGCCCAAAACCAAGGAACTCGGCCCCTAAGCCGAACAATGGTGGGAACAATCCAGCCCCCAAGCGCAACAATTTCAATCCCAGCAACAATCACAGGAAGGGCCACCTGAACCATGTAACCAGGGAAGAAGCGCATAATGCCCCAGACATCGTGCTCGGTATGTTCCCTGTCAACACAGTACCTGCCACGGTTTTGTTTGATTCTGGAGCTTCCCATTCGTTCATTTCGAAGAATTTTGTTTTGCAACATGATTTTCTGATCATCAAGTCCCCCGGAAATAAGCAGATCGCTCAGAATTACTGCCAAGGAGTGATTATTGAATTCGAAGGATTAAGGATTCAGGCTAATCTCACCGTGTTGGAAAATAAAGGACTGGATGTCATCCTAGGGATGGACTGGTTAACCACCAACAAAGGATTTATTGACTGTTTCAATCGGACCGTGATTCTCACGCACCATCACGGCAAGAAAATAAAGGTTACAGCTCAAGAAAGATCACGGTCACGGCAACCAAAGCTGAACAAAGTGGACATTTCAGAATTGAGAAAAGTTCCAGTGGTGTGTGAGTTTCCAGACGTATTCCCTGAAGAACTACCAGGCATGCCACCAGACCGAGAGATAGAGTTCAGCATTGAACTAGCACCTGGCACCACTCCCATCTATAAGAAACCTTATAGAATGGCACCCTCAGAGTTGATAGAATTGAAGAAGCAGATAAAGGAATTACTGGACAAAGGATTTATTCAAGCCAGCTCCTCACCTTGGGGTTCGCCAATATTATTCGCCAAGAAAAAGGATGGGACACTGAGATTGTGTATAGATTATCGAGCTCTCAATATGGTCACCATCAAAAACAAATATCCGATGCCACGGATAAATGATTTGTTTGACCAGCTCGCACAAGCCAAGGTGTTCTCAAAAATTGATTTGAGATCGGGATATCATCAATTGAAAGTACGGACAGAAGATATCCCTAAGACAGCATTCACCTCCAGATATGGATTATATGAGTTCACAGTAATGCCATTTGGATTAACGAACGCCCCCGCATATTTCGTCCACCTCATGAACAAAGTGTTTATGAAATTTATGGACAAATTTGTTGTGGTGTTCATTGACGATATTCTGGTATATTCAAGGACACCAGAAGAGCATGCTGAGCATCTCAGAATTGTTTTGGGAGAATTAAGGAAACATAAATTGTACGCCAAATTTAGCAAGTGTGAATTTTGGCTAAGGCAAGTTGGTTTCCTAGGCCATATATTAACCCAAGAAGGCATGGCCGTAGACCCAGAAAATGTCAAAGCTATACTTGACTGGAAACCACCAGCCAACGTGACAGATGTGCGGAGTTTCCTGGGAATGGCCGGATATTACAGAAGATTTATTGAAGGATTCTCCACTGTGGCAAAACCAATGACACAGTTGCTCAAGAAAGACAAGAAATTTGTATGGACGGAAGCATGCGAGAAAAGCTTCCAAGAACTCAAGAAGAAACTAACAACCGCACCGGTCTTAACTGTGCTAGACATACACAAGAGTTTTGAAGCATATTGTGACTCATCCCGGAAGGGCCTCGGATGTGTACTGATGCAAGATGGCAAAGTGGTCGCGTATGCTTCCAGGAAACTACGGAAGCATGAGGAAAATTATCCAACTCATGACTTGGAGCTAGCAGCGGTCATCCATGCACTCAAGGAATGGAGGCACTTTCTGTTGGGAAATCGTTGTGAAATATATACGGACCATAAGAGCCTTAAATATATTTTCACACAGCCAGAGCTAAATTTACGCCAACGACGCTGGTTGGAATTGGTCAAGGACTATGATGTCAGCATTCACTACCAACCAGGGAAAGCAAATGTAGTGGCAGATGCTCTTAGTCGGAACCCCTGCCCGGACAGCGACAGTCCACAAAACTTGAGGCCTGAGTTTCAGCAGGAGTTTGCTAGACTCAACATGGTGTTAGTCTTTGAGGGCACCGTATCAAATCTGGAGATACAACCCACCCTAGTGGAACAAATTAAGAAGGCTCAGCAAGGGCACCCCAGCATCGTAGGAATAAAGAGGAAAATGAGCCTTGGCAAAGTTTCAGAGTTCGTCACAGACAAGGAAGGAATATTATGGTACGGGGACAGACTTTGCGTACCAAACATTGAAGAACTCAAGCAACAAATCCTAACCGAAAGCCACACCGCTCCATACTCGATCCACCCTGGAGGAACCAAAATGTACAAAGACATTCAGGAAAGATTTTGGTGGCACGGTATGAAAAGGGATATAGCCGCATTTATTGCTTGTTGCGATTCATGTCAGCGCATCAAAGCCGAGCATCAAAAGCCAGCAGGGCTGCTACAACCAAACAGGATACCTGAGTGGAAATGGGATGAAATCGGAATGGACTTCATCGTCGGACTACCTCGATCGCAACGCGGAAATGATGCCATATGGGTCATCACAGATAGGCTAACCAAGGTAGCCCATTTCATTCCCGTGAAGACGACCTACTCCACACAAAGGCTAGCCAAGCTTTATCTCTCCCGTATAGTTTGTCTACATGGAGTCCCAAAGACTATAATATCCGACCGAGGCACTCAATTTGTCTCTAAATTCTGGGATCACTTACAACAAGCTCTGGGCACGCAACTAGCTTTCAGTACAGCGTACCACCCTCAGACTGATGGGCAAACGGAACGCGTAAACCAAATCCTAGAGGACATGCTGAGAGCGTGTGTGCTCACCTATGGATCCAGTTGGGAAGAGAGTTTGCCATATGCCGAGTTTGCTTACAACAACAGTTACCAAGCAAGCTTACAAATGGCACCTTTTGAAGCACTGTACGGACGGAGGTGTCGTACCCCACTAAATTGGTCAGAAACAGGTGACAGTCATATCTTCGGCCCAGACATGCTTAAGGAGGCCGAGGAGAAAGTTAAACAGATCAGGGACAGACTCAAGACGGCCCAAAGCCGACAGAAGAGCTACTACGATCAAAAACATCGTGAAGTCAGCTTTGAACCCGGTGATTTCGTATACCTACGAGTGTCTCCGATGAGGGGCCTGCAACGGTTCAAAATTAAGGGGAAGCTAGCCCCGAGATTTATTGGACCATTCTGTATAGTTGCATGAAGAGGCACAGTGGCCTACAAACTAGACCTACCCAAGGAGCTGTCAGACGTCCATGACGTGTTCCACGTCTCACAATTGAGAAAATGTGTGAACAACCCGAAGAAGCATGTATCTCATGAGAGCATTGATGTGCAACCAGACCTCACCTACAGAGAGCGGCCAGTAAAGATCTTGGAAGAGTCTGGAAGGAGGACCCGTCAGAAAACAACAAAAAATTTCAAGGTTTAGTGGAGCAACCACACCGAGGATGAAGCTACATGGGAAAGGGAAGATTTTCTCCAGGCAGAGTATCCATATCTATTTGAGGAGCAGCAGAAATCTCGGGGACGAGATTTTTCCTAAGGGGGTTCCGGAAGAGGTGACGGAGCCGCGAACTTCGCCGAGCTAGACTCCGACTTCTCCGAACCAGGCAAGCATGTTTGAACCTTTGATATGATAGGTGTTTTGCATGTTTGCTTGAATGGTTGTGCATGACATATGAGCATCGGTGAGTATCTCGTTACATGTGAGGCAACTATCCGTGTGTTCCGAAGTTACGGTGATCTCTGATGAGAGATGGCCTAGTCATGTGGTGACATGAAAGGCAGTAAGGTGGTATTGTTGTAGCATGCCAGCCTTACGACATCCGATAAACTCCGACGTTAACGTGGACTGAGTCACGTTACCGTTCTTTCCCTTTCGTGCCACCACATGTTTTCTGCAAAGAGTATGGTTTAGTAAGTTGATAACCTCTTTCCGTGTACACACCAAATGGAGGGGCCGGGATGAGGGTTCCATGGCCCTGGATTAAAGCCAGTCATCCGGTCAGGGGGCATGGGTGTTTCCGGTTGGGACCGAGAGGGGGGCACCCCTTAGAGCGCGCGTATATAAATTTGATCCCATGCTACGCGAGGTTGTAGCCTCCCCGTCTCAAAGTTTTTCTTGAACGTTGCCGAGGGTGATTCCTGGCTTCGGAATGTTGAATGGGTGTGTACTGGTTAGATGTGTTTCTTCCAAAACACCGTAAACGGAACTAGTCCCCGTGACTACTGAAATCCGTTGGCTGTGGTTAAAGTACAAACTCTGCAGAGTCAAATCCTTCCGAGTCATCGTATCCATGGTCAAGGACCGTGGCCAGTGTATCCATATCTATGTCACATCCTCGTGGTATTTCCCCGGTGAACAAGCTTGAGTGGTAAATTGGTTGAACGTTATTCCATGGATGGACTAACTCTGTTGTTTATTTCATACCTGATTTTGCCCTTGAAATGATTTAAATTCTTGAGCTACTGAGATATCAAGTTATGAAATATAAGCCCTTTATGTGATGTCGCTCAGACGTCCGACTGTGGCACTCTTGTTATTTACTTTTGATATAAGCCCTTTATGTGATGTCGCTTAGACGTCCGACTGTGGCACTCTTGTTATTTACTTTGGATATAAGCCCTTTACGTGATGTCGCTTAGACGTCCGACTGTGGCACTCTTGTTATTTACTTTTGATATAAGCCCTTTATGTGATGTCGCTCAGACGTCCGACTGTGGCATGCACTGTTATTTATATTCTATTATAAGCCCTTTATGTGGCGTCGCCTTGACGCCCGACTGCGGCATTGTTATTTCTTTTGTTTCCTCTCGAGGAGTCATTCAGACACTCGTTTGGCCCTCAGTATTATTTTGGGATTTCGGGAGGACTACCGCCCGACTTCTCTTTTATTTTCCATGCATTATTATCTCTATGTCTGAGTGCGCTTGTTAATCTGTTCATATGCATCATGTTTACATTTGTTATATCTTATGTCCGAACTGTCTTGCGAGTACTTTCATAGTACTCACCTGGCTTGTTGATTTGGCCAGATGTTGACGAAGGCGATCTCATGGATGAAGAGTTTGATAGTAAGTCCGACGCCTAGAGGAGTCCCAGTCAGTCCCGTGCGATCCTGGATATTGGTCACTTGTATTATATACGCTTCCGCCACCCACAATAAGTCTCCTCGAGCCTCACTCCGACGCTCGAAGAGCTGTTAGTTTTCAAGAGTCATATCACCCACTCCGCTGTGATATTTTCCACCACCGCTTTTATCGTGAGTTAGTAGTTATACCACCCTATCCGCCTTTATGTGTTTTATCGGCGTGTTTGTAATAAATTGTTGAGTAGTCTCCGCTCAACCTTGTATTATATTCAATACTCCTGGTATTTTTTTCTGTGATCAAGATTTTGTCTACCAGTGAGAAGGAATTCTTCTCTACTGGTCCGTAAAGGGGATTGATTTCTCAATAAATATTTTTATTGGAAAATTGGTCGTGACATACTCCCGGAGGGAGTCGCGCCGGAGTACATAGAGCTGCTCCTCTGGGCCATGGAGCAAACAAATTCACCGAATCCGATCGTGAGGGAGCGGTGGTGGGAGTATCGATCCCAGATGGAGCATCCACCAGAGATTGAAGGATCGAGCATCTACAGGGTGCCGTTTGTGAGGGTGTCCTGCCAGAGCGAGCCGGTGCAGTCTTCGTCGACCGAACCCAACTGCAAGAGGAGAAAAGCAGTTGGCCCGACGACGCTTCCCCGCCATCGTCTCCCTCACTGTTCACATCGTCTCACGGGGCGGCTGTCTGCCGCCGAGGAATAGGAGGGGGCTGCCCCCCAGCCCAACAGTCGGGCAGGTTGTGAATTGTCAGGAGGCACTACAGGAATCAGCTATTTTGCCGTCTGCCACGGTGGACGGCAAAGGCATGAACGGCGGACGGCAAAGGCCTTTGCCGTCAGCCGCGGACGGCAAAAGGCTCCGGCAAAGTAGGCTACGGTAAACAGATGCTTTGCCGTCTGCTTCCTGGCGGCTGATGGCAAAGGACCTTTGCCGTCTGCCGCGGACGGCAACGAGAGCAGACGGCAATAATTGTGCTCTCAGTCCGTTAAGTGGCTAACGGCAGGCCTTTGCCGTCCGCCGCGGACGGCAAACTTTCTAGTGCCTTTGCTGTCCGCTTCCGCCTCGCCCGCTTCCGCCACGCCCGCCGCATCGGCCGCCCCCGCTTCCGCCTCGGCCTGCGGCGCCACTTCCGCCTCGGCCGCTGCGTCGCGTCGCGTCGGCTGCCCCCGCTGAGGCCCTGCCGCCTGCCCCCGCTTCCCGCTGCCGCCTCGCCTGCCCCGCGTGCCCCGACGCCTCCTGCCCCCCGCTTCCCGCTGCCGCGCTGCACGCCTGCCGCGCTGCCGGCTGCTGCCTCGCCTGCCCCGCGTGCCCCGATGCCTCGCGGTCAACGCTGCCATCTCGTCTTCCGCGCGCCGCCCTCTCGTCTTCCGCGCGCGGCCATCTCGTCTTCCGCGCGGCCATCTCGTCTTCCGCCCGCCGCCCTCTCGTCTTCCGCGCGGCCATCTCGTCTTCCGCCCGCCGCCCTCTCGTCTTCCGCGGCCCGGCGCCTCCCTGCCGCATTAAATCCCGGCGCTATAAAACCCGCCCTGCACGGCGAGTTTGGTCACACCGGCCACCTCCTCCACCGCCCCGCCCCCCTCCTCTCCCTCTTCACACCGGCGTTCTCTTCGCGGGATGGCGTCCAGCGACTCGGACTCCGACGGCGCGGCACCGGGCGGCCACTGGCCGTCGAGCCTCACGTTGGGGCAGACGGAGGACCTCGCTCGGTTCGGCCTCTACGTGCCGCCGGCGGCGAAGCTGCCGCGGCCGTGGAGGATCTTCGCGGACGGATTCCCCACGCAGGGCGTACCGGCGACGCCGGCAGAGCTTCGCGCGCACCCCGGGGGACGCTACAACCGGAAGGGCCGCCGCCATTTTTGGAAGGGCAAGCGGTTCGACGACGTCATCGGCGCCTTCAAGCGCGCCGCCCGAGGGCTCCCTGTCGGTGATCTCTCTCGTGGAGCCGGGCCCTCCCAGCCGCGCAGGGCACCCGCTCCCACCCCCGCCCCAGCAGCCCCGGCCGAGGTTGTGATCCCGCCGGAGCAGGCGGCGCTCCAGCAGGACGGCGACCCGGAGGACACGCCCGGGCTCCTCGCGATCCTGGCGCAGTCAGCGGAGGAGGCCCAGGCGGCGGCGGCGCTGCAGGCGGCGATGGCGGCGCAGCAGGCGGCGCTGGAGGCCCAGGAGGAGGCGGCGCTGCAGGCGGCGATGGCGCCGCCGGAGTGGCAGCAGGTGCCGCCGGAGTGGCAGCAGGCGCCGGCGGCGGAGGAGGAAGAGGATTCGGACGACGTCCCGGTGGACTGGGACGACGTCGCGAACCGGTCCAGCAGCGACGATGACGGCGGCAACGGCCCGGCCGTGATTGACCTAGATAGCGACGCCGAGTAGTTTTTTTACTATTTATGTACGAACTACTTTATGTACAAACTTTTTTTAGTGTGTTGTTTGCGGCCCTAAAACTAAACTAAACCTAAACCTAAAACTAAAAAAACATAAAAAAAGGAAAAAAGGGGTAGAGCTCACCTGAGGCAGGGCCGGTGGAGGAGGTCGCCGGTGGAGGAGGGGGCGGGGCGGTGGAGGAGGTGGCCGGTGGAGGAGAGGTGCGGGGCAGCGGGGGGGCGGGGCGACGGGGCCCCGGGGCGGTGGGGCCGGGCCGCCGGGCGGCGGCGAGTGCTGGGGGCGGCGGTGGGGTGGGATGTGGGGTGGGATGTGTGGTGGGATGTAGTGCGCGTCGGCGAGGTGAGAGAGGGAGAGAACAGAGAGTAACGGGCGGGGGGTACGGGCCGTTAGGTAGTCTCCTCTTTGCCGTCCGCCACTATTTGCCGTCCGCCCTTTTGCCTCTTTGCCGTCCGCTGGCAGACGGCAAAGAGATGGGGCGTTAAGTTTTCCCCAAACGGGCGGGGGTGGGGGCCACCTCTCTCTTTGCCGTCCGCCAGCTGACGGTAAAGAATCTTTGCCGTTCGCTGGCGGATGGCAAAGAGCCCGCAGATGGCAAAGAGCTTCTTTGCCGTCAGCTAGCAGACGGCAAAGAGCTGGCAGATGGCAAATTAGCTGATTCCAGTAGTGAGGAGCTTAGGGTTGTCAGTATTTGCAGGTTGTGAATTGTGTTTTGTGTTGTGTATTTTAAGAGTACTTTCAGATATGAATGTCTTTTGAATTTTAGATTTGCAGTATTGAGCATATGCAGTATTTTATGAATTCTAGAGATCTATTTTTAGCACTTAAAAAAATGTAGTTTCATAGGAGTATAAAAGTGCAGACAATGTGATTCTCATAGAAGAAACTACAAGTTTCAGTTTCAGATAAGAAACTGCAAGTTCAGTTTCAGATAAGAAACTGCAACTTTCAGAGGCAGAGCATTTATATTAACACGACCTTTTCAAACAGGGTTAACATCATGTTAGAAGTTTTATTCATGGTCAAAAATGGAACTACCAGCCAGTTAACATCATGGTGATCAACATTCATGCATAGCACATCTTCATATGATGCACTGTCAAAATGCCCACACAATGTCGAGTGTGCGAAACATAGAGAAAACGAGGGACGAAGTTTTGGCAAGTGTTGGACGTGCTTTTGGGCTACCCCGTCTAGGCTTTCATTTTTAACATGCCATAGGCCTGTTTGTATTTTCTTAGGGCCGTCATGTATCGATCGGCCTATGGACCTCCCATCCGAGGTTTTATTTTTGGCAACCCAATTTATGTATTTTTTTGATGAAAACGCAGAGGTCTGTTCTATTTTTCTATATAAGAATAGGAACGCTAGGTCCAACTTATATTTCCCTTCTAACTATATTATATATATTTAAATTATTTTATATGTTATTATATATTATTTTTATTGTCATCATATATTTAGCAGATACTTACATATGTAAGAAAACAATATCCCACATCTTATTAACTTATAAAAATAATTTCTTAACAAATAAAATCCTGGATTGTTTTGGCACGAAAATCCTAGTGATTGTGTACAAAAGCTTGGTAAGATTTAAGGGCGAATGTAATAATATCACTTATTATTTAAATATATTTATAACAAAATGCTCAGCCCCTTTTTATTTTTTGATAACATTGCTGGCCCAACCCAACATTATAATTAGAATCAGCCTAGCAAAATTGTGTATTTCGAGAAAGTGCAAATGGCCTATAATTTTTTAGGAAATAAAGTAAATGGGCCGCATGGACGCTACATTATTTGTTCACCCAACCCAGCTAATGGTTGTAATTAAAAAAAATATCAAATTGACTGTAAATTCTACCGCGCAAAAAAAGACTGTAAATTCTGAAAAAATGGGTTGAATACGTGCCACATTTTTGGAGGCTGAAATGTGGGCCAATAGGTCGAAGCCAACGCAAGTCGTTGTCAATTTAGTCAACAAATGATTCTGACATGTTAGCCCTTGGATTTACATCCAACGACCGGCCTCCATCTTCAATCTCTCGTCTTCTTCCTCCAGCGCCGCCGGGACCACCTCCCGCCTCCTGCTGCTAGCAGCTCTTCTTAGCACGCTTCGCTATGAAGCGCTACTCCACCGTTGGCCAGGCCATCCCTCCACACCTCCTGTTCTTCTCCACCGACTGTCGAACGACACCGCACTAGAACCAGTTAACCCTCGTACACCTCTCCGTCTGCGACTCTACTCCCGCGTCTTCCCATATCCGGCTCGTTGTTGTCCGGGGCCTCGCCCTCGTCCACCACCTTGGATGCGCTCGACGCGGCGTGGTCAACGTGGTCAACGAACGACACCATCGGAAGTAGACTGTGCGTGGAGAGGCTGACAGCTGGGTCCACGGCCGCACACAAGGAAATGCCTCCTTGACATTTGGGACCCACCGGAAGGGCCTCTGTATTTCACGAAAATAACGTGCCCCCCGCTGACATGTCGGACCCACCAGCTATCTTCCCACGCAAGGAAGTGCCTCCTTATTACGCACAAAAAAATGAATACTCCCCCTGCCAGCTGGAACCCAGCATAGTGGGAGGCTGACTTGTGGGCCTACCAAGTTGACGGGGACGGAGGGCTTTGTCAACTTAGTCAATATGAACGATTCTAGCTCCCGTTACCATACGATGTTCATCCAACGGCCGTAGTGCTTCTTCAACCTCTGGTCTTCTTGCTCCAGCCGCCCAAACCAGCGCCGGTCGTGCCGCGTGCTCCTGCCTCCCGTGGCCGGCTGTGATGCCGCGGAGGCCTCACCGCCCCTACTACTCCCACCGCTAGCCAGGCCATCCCTCTACTCACCCACACCCCCTGTTATTCTGCGGCGACAGCAGCCTCACACCGCAGCCGAACCAGTGAACCCTCGTACTCCTCTTCGCGTGGGCATCCACTGCTGCGTCTTCCCCGGCTCCGAGTCGTCCCCTTCCTAGTCCTCGCCGTCGTCCACCGCCGTGGTGCTCTCGGCGCGGCGTGGTCAACGTGGTCAAGGAACGACTTCCATCGGACGTGGACTGTACGTGGAGAGTCTGACAGCTGGGCCCACGGCCGCAGCAAGGAAGTGCCTCCTCATTACGCGCAAAATAATGATTCCTCCACTTGACAACGGGGACCCACCGGACGGGCCACCGTATTTCGCGAAAAAAAATGTTTCCCCCTGACTGCTGGGACCCACCAGCTACATCTTCGCACGCAAGGAAGTGCGTCCGAAAAAAAACGATTCGCCCCCTGACTGCTAGGACCCACCAGCTACATCTTCGCACGCAAGGAAGTGCGTCCGAAAAAAAAACGATTCGCCCCCCTGACTGCTGGGACCCACCAGCTACATCTTCGCACGCAAGAAAGTGCCTGACAGTCGGGACCCACCTGGTCGAAGCGTACGTAGCGTTGTCATTCTGGTCGCGAACGTGTACGTACATATATACTGGTGGATGTAGAGGCGCACGTGTCATAGTAGAGGCGCGTACGTGTCGTAGTAGAGGCGCGCATGTAGCATGTACATGTACGTACAGCGGCCAGGGTGTAAGAAAGAAAATACGGCCACGTATGTGTACATACGGGCGGGGTCTCGAACGCCTACTCGCGCATACATACGGCCAGGGCTCGTGTACATGGCTGGGTTGGAACGGAGAAACAACGTCGTCGTCGTGTTCATGGGGAGGCAACGGAATGCGTCGTGTTTATGGGGAGGCAATGGAATGCGTCGTGTTCATCGGGAGGCAACGGAACGCGTGGGAGCCAACCGGCTGGGTCGGAACAGAATGCGTGGTCGTGTTCATCGGGAGGGCTTGGACGGAACAGGCGATGGAAACGAGGCCTGGCGTACGGCAAAACGGAGAAAACGGACCTCCTACGTTCGGAACGGGGTCCTGTTGATCGGGAGGGGTGTGGCGTACCGCAAAACGGAGGAAACGGACCTCCTACGGTCGAAACGGGGGTCCTGTTGATCGGGAGGGGTGTGGCGTACCGCAAAACGGAGGAAACGGACCTCCTACGGTCGAAACGGGGGTCCTGTTGATCGGGAAGGCTGTGGCGTACCGCAAAACAGACGAAACGGACATCCTACGGTCGAAACGGGGTTCCTGTTGATCGGGAGGGGTGTGGCGTACGGCAAAACGGACGAAATGGACCTCCTACGGTCGAAACGGGGGTCCTGTTCATCGGGAGGGGTGTGGCGTACCGCAAAACGGGACTCCACGGGATACTGTTCATCTCCACCGTCGACCTCCTCCAGCCTCCACGGGCTCCTGTTCATCCAGCCTCCACCGCGCGCTACTCCACCGGCTACTGTTCAACCACCCCTCCACGGGCACCACTCCACCGTCTACTGTTCATCCAGCCCTCCACACCACGGGGTCACGCCACCGCTCACTGTTCATCCAACACCCCCCCCCCCCCCCCGCGCGCGCAACGCTCACTGTTCATCCAATCGATCGGCTTCAATTAGCAGCAGTAGCGAAGGAATCGCTCGATCGGGTTCAGTTAACAGCCATCGATCGATCGCTCGGGTTCAGTAATGCGTAGCCTGCAGTGCAATCGCTCGGGTTCAGTTAGAGCCCAACGCCTCGCTCGGGTTCAGTTAGAGCCAACGCCTCGCACACACGCGCGTACGTGTACGAGAGAAACGCGCATCGCTCAGCCCCCGACCTCCCACCGTAACCGGGAACTCCCCGAAATTTTCCTCCCCCTCGCTTCTACCACGGTTTTTTCCGTCATGGACGGCCCAAAGAATGTCATGCAGCTGCGTCTCCGGCCCGCCCAGGACGAAAAGCCCATTTTCTGTCATGATTTTTTGTCATAGAAGTAGGAGCCCACCACATCTATGATGATACCGGGTTTTGTCACAATTATCGTCATAGAAGTGTCATATGTATGACAGATTTTTTTTCGTTCGGCCCAAAATATCACGGATGTGTCTTTTTTTGTAGTGTTAGTACAAAGTTGGGTCATCTATTTTGGAACGGAGGGAGTATTTTAGATTCGTCATCGAATGCAGTTTCTAAACATGTGCTTTTTATGGCATAGTATATATGTTTCGCTGGTTAAATTGATGACTTAAGATGTCGTGTCAGACTTGTATTCCCATTCAGAGAGAGTATTAAAGCAATTTGATTGTAATTCAACCAATAGTGGATTTGTTTCTTTCTTTTGATAAATCTTTTCTGGTTAGAATTTACTTCCTACATACATACCTCTCTAGAAGCTTGCTCAACCAAAGACCTAAAAAAAGTCATGTTTGGAACTCCCTCCAGGCGGGCATGTAGGGTAAGCAATAAAAAATACATATACTTTTGGTGGCATATTACACATACTCCCTCCAGACAAGAAAATAAATCTGGCACAAGTTTTTAGGTCTTTGATTTGATTAGCAAAAGATATGTTGTTTGTCACAAAAATTATATTTTAGATTCGTCATCGAATACAGTTTCCAAACATGTGCTTTTTGTGGCATAGTATATATGTTTTGCTAGTTAAATTGACGACTTAAGATGCCGTGTCAGACTTGTATTCCCATTCAGAGGGAGTATTAAAGCAATTTGATTGTAATTCAACCAATAGTGGATTTGTTCCCGTCTTTTGATGAATCTTTTCTGATTAGAATTTACTTCCTACATACATACCTCTCTAGAAGCTTGCTCAACCAAAGACCTAAAAAAAGTATTCGTCTTATAAATCTCGATGGAGGGAATAGCTATAGGGTTCATCAAACAATATTCTCACAATCTCTTCTCACATATTTATGTACAAGGTTCCATCTTGGAGAGTGTACCTAGACTAGACTTGTGCATGGACATCCCAGCCCGGAGGCTCGAGCTACCGACATCCGGGTCAGGCTCGGGCTCCATTTTCTCACTAGAAGCTCGGCCCAAATGCCTAAAAAGCCCGAAATTGCAATAAATGTATATTTTATTCAAAATATAGGTATATTATATTATTTTAATATCCCAAATATAACTATTTTAATTAAACAATGTCACTGTCCATGTGTTTCAGGCCAGGCCGGGCTCAGACTTGGGTTTTTTGATTCGGGCTTTGACAGGGCCGGCCCGAAACCCTGCCCGGGGTATGATCAGGTTTAACCTAGACCCATCCCATTTACTAGCAGTACATTACATGAGCTGCGTTTGAGAGCTCGGGGTTAGTTTCTGACCACTCTCACCCGGTGAATCACGCCTGAGCAGGGTACACTAATCACCGACACACACGTTGTCAGTCCCAGTGGCAACCAACCACTGGCAACGCCATGAAAACACGAGGTCCCGGTTCGATCGATCCCTTGGTCCAGACGGCCGCCGGAGCCTGTCCGAAGGACGGACATAATCATTCTCGTCCAGACGACACCACACACGCAGCGTCGCTCGTCCAGAGGGGCGGGCGCCGTTGGCCAACTCGAAACAAAAACGGTTGTTGCGGCGGCGCAGTGGAGCGACGCGGGTATCCAATGCCGCTACCCGCTACCGATTCTGGTTGGCAGTTATCATAGGTTTCGGACACGCTGTGGGCTGTCACTTTTGCCTACCTGTACCGATCGAGTTCATCGATTTCCTTTTCTCCTTTTTTATATATGAAACCCGGACAGAGCTTTTTGATACGGAGCATATGCTGGAGGGATAAAATATGGGTAGGGTGGTGCTGAGTGAGGAGAATTGTGCCAACGGAGAGGTCAGATGATTGATGCGGCGTGGTGTGGTTTAAGTTTGGAGGACGATGTGACGCTGTAAATTAGTGTACTGCACAACCTGATTAGTGTTGCCTTTCAATGGTCTGATTAATTATCATATTTTTCAAGAAAAGGACACGAATCTATTATTATTTTTTAATTATTTTTGCGGGAACACAAATCTATTATAAAGGTTCGCTAAAGTACAAAACACCCAGACATAATAAAAAAATAGATTGAGACCTTGGATCACTGAGCGGCCACTATGGTGGTCAGAACTAGCTCTGTGGCGCGCCTCTATCGCAACTCCCCTACCGGAGTCGGCATGACCTTGTGGATGATTACCGGGAATTCGTCATGCACGTACCTCTAGAGATCAGCCCCTCGGGGCCATATCATTGTTTATCTTTCCACATATATACCGTGCATTATTCACAGAAGTTTTCCTTCTCTACCATTCCATGGGCTTCTACTACCCCCCCCCCCCCTCCCCAAATGTTTCTCGTGAGAGTTCGACGATAGTAATTTCTACGGGAATGGTTAGGATAACAAAAAGAAATATAAAATGGTCAATGGAAGTCCATTTGTAAACCGAAAATGCTTGAAGCCATGGGTCCTTGGTACTTATATCATGAATAAATGTTTGCTCGCTAAATGTTGCCGGAAGCTCTTTAACTCTGGTGGCACTCTTTGGTAAGAGTAGTTGAAAGCTAAATATCTTCCATCGGGTGATCCTCTCTTTGCTAACCCCAGGGTGATCTCAACTTTGAAAAACCTTTGTCAAAACCCGCATTCTGTTTATAAACAATCCACATTTGTGGTGTGTAATGACGCTCGTACTCATTTTTATTAGACTGGTGGACAGGGGAGGGTCCCCTAAAGGACCGCTTTACGGTCCTATTTTCTTACTGTACTATCTAGCATCTACTTGTTGCTGAAGATGTTCCTCATAATTGCTAAGCCGATATTCGTCGATCTCTCTCTCTCTCTCCTCAAGAAATGGATTATTGGTGATGCTTATTTGCCGAGATCTCTATCCTCTAGACTGAGTACATCAAGTCACTTAGCCTCATACTGACTCCACAAAATTTTTCACCAAATCTCTTTATGGTCAACTCTCCCAGGGCCAGACCAACCTTAATCTAAATAGAGTTTGGCAGATTAAAACCCCCTTCAAAATCAAAATTTTCTTATGGCAATCAAGCGATCATGGGTTGCTTATCCTCTATTGACCATATCATTAAGAGTGACATGATACTGCTAACGTTGGTTGCTCTCTTTGTAAAGAGTCTGATAACATCAATCCCATATTGTTTATGTGCGCCCTCACACAATTTATGCGGAGCTGTGTGCTAGGAATGGTTGAATGTCCACTGAAATCCCCTTCATTTCTTAGCTTTTAGGATGCGTACTATGCTACATATCAAATAATAACAAATCCTAAAGGACCAAAATAGATCACATTAGCAACATACAAACCGTTTAAAAAATAAAAAATGTATTACTTCCAAACCAACCGATCAAATCAAAATTGTTTTTCACCGTTGTGTTCCTACACGATGAGATATTTCAAGCTAAATCTTGCATGGGCATATTTAAATGGATAGTTCTGAGAAAAAACATTGAGCCACGAAAAACAAGTTTGAGGTATAAATACACTTTTCCTTCGGGCTGACTTTTTACCACAATGATAAGTCACCATTTAGTACACATTATTTGACCATGAAAAGCATGTTTATGAAATGTAGCAGTTCGCATATAATTCAACAGCCTTCTGTGTAGTTTCTATGGCATACACTAACTTCATCGAAATAACACAATATAGCTAAGTTACAAGATACCTTTTGTCACGTTAATTTATGTTTTAAGAATACAAGGGAAAATTCTTAAAAATTGTATTAACATTTCAAAACGTGAAACTTGCTCTTAGCGCATACAATTAATAAAAGATGGTCTACCCACAGTTTGTCAAAGAAAATAGGTTTATATTAAACATTTTCTTTTCGTCGTAGCTAGTTTCTTTTCAAATATATCCAACATAACTTTTCCATATGGATTATAAATTTGAGGTTCTCATAACAAGGAACAATAAAAAATAATCAAGAAAGCGTTTGGATATAGTTTTACTAAAGAAAGTAGGAGTACCATTTTTACTGGTATGTGCTAGAAAAGCAAGTACATACAAGGAACTTAGTTTTCCTGGTAGAAAGTTGCTTTTCAAAAACATTTGTTAGAATGTGATCATGTAGGATTTAGTTTTGAAGATCTTATCATGAGAAACACGATGGTGAAAGCAGATTTTGATTTGGCCACATGGTTTGAAAGTTACACATTTTAAAGTTCTAAAATAAGTTCGAATGGGACCAACATTGTCTATTTTGTCTCATGTGGAATGTGCTAATTTTGTACTTCCTCCATCCCAAAGTATAGTTTTGTAAGTCAAATTTTGTATACTTGGATCAAGTTGAGAGAAAAACTATCAACATATAGAATATCAAATCAATACCATTAGATTCATCATGAAATATATTTCCGTATGGCCTATATTACGCATTGTAGACATAGAATTTTTTTAAACTTGATCAAACATCAAAGTTCACGAAGTTTTACTTTTTCAAAAAGCAATGCACACTATATCATGGGACATATGGAGTTTTCGTTTAGAGGTGTCATGCATCTCATGTCTTTTCTGCAAACGCCACTGGAAGAAAAAACGCCCATGCGTTCTCTATCATTAGATAAAATAAATATATTATTGAGCATGTTTTTCCTAACCGACCACCCGATGGTTTTTTGAAACTGCTTGCTTTCTTGCAGCAATAGAAACCATCGTGTAGAGCTTTCGATTAGGGCGCATATGCTTTATTGATGACTATAGAATCAAATGTATTGACTAGATCTTGCGGGTGAATGGAAGCTTTTAACAAATTCTTTGAAAACAATAATTCTTCGAAGAAAAATAGTGTAAACATAACTACAACAGAACAATAATGAATAAAAACTATAACAGGAGAGTAGCAAAGGGGCATGCATGGCAAAAGCAATAAGTAAAACAACATGAGCAAACTAGATCGATAGTCAACTTAACTAGTAAGCAAACATACTTCAGAAGAGAGTAAACGAGTACAAATCTGAACATAAAGCTAAGAAACAGAATATAAAAGTATCCAGACAAATCTTCACAAAAGGAGAAGGGGTAATTCCTTGTAAGACGCAAATTATAGAAACTAAAACATGCGGAAAATTGGAACTCGAATGCTCGGTGAAGACACATTGACTTGTTTATCCCAAGACACATTGATTCCTTTTATCGCACTTAAACTATTGACACAATTCTACGTATGGATTGGAGAGGTTGAGCCATAGCTCCGAAGACACATAAGTCTTGGCCTTGTTATCCTCGAGCTAAGTTCCTCTAAATTCTCAAAATCACTAGAGCTAGATCTTGCGGTGATCTCCGGACCTATATAAACTTGTTCTTCGTCTATTCCACACACCGTGCTTAAGAGTAACAAGTCCAAGTTAGGCTCAATCAGATGCTTCGGTGATATCTAATCATTAGGGTTTAGATTCTGTGTGGTTTTTCCTCATTTAGAATTTCTCCCAAATCAGCGCTAGGAGGGGTGCTCAATACGCAACACTTCGCATAATTTCCCTTGAGCAACCACCACTATCTAGGGGTAGGGGTCTATTTTATAGTCGTGGCCCACGACAGGGTGGTGATATGATCGTTGGACAGGACACATCCAGCAACGTGTTGTAGCTAGCTATCACAATAGTCTGAAATTTGAACTTTCAAATTCATTGCATTCCTCATAACCTAGGACAACCACAACGACATGTTCCTAAATCCTCATTGAAGACTTCTAACTCAAGTATTTTGAAGAATCACTTTCGTCACAAGAGCTAGTAATCTTGCGTGAAAGGATATTACCAAGACTTTACCCACAAGTGTAGATAGGTTCGATTGATCACACACGAGAACTTTCTATATTGCTTCACTTTGACCCCTCAAGACTATAGTATGTCATACTCACAAAAAGAATAAAAGGAACTAATGAAGAACTACAACTCCTCAAACTTCAATTCCTCATAAAGCAACCCGTATTCTTCAATGTCATCACAACATTTGTAGTGGTCATAACCCATTGGTTAAACCAAATCATCACTCACTTTCGCATGTGTTACTCACAAACACATTAGTCCCTTAACTGTTTTGTTATTAATCATCCCAAAATACAAGGAGCCACCTGATGCACTTACATTAACCAAGAGACATGTGTTGCTCATCATTCTTAGACCCGCTCTGAGCTTGTTCCTTGGTATTTATCCTTTTACTGTTGGTTCGGTGTGACCCTTTTCCGAACCTTTGTATTTCCTTTTCTCCTTGTTGGATGTTGTTATATAGCTGATTTTAGTATTTTTGACTATATATAAAATAGAGAATAAGCGTTTGTAAAATCTAAAAATACTACAACACACACAAGTCTCAATCGTGGGCTGTTGGCCCACTGGTTAGTCGTAAGAGAAGACCAATCATATAGTCCGGAAAACCTGAAATGAATTAGATGGAGAGATGGGGCGGCGGTATATCTCGCCTGCTGCGAGATAGAGTGTGCACTCGCCTCTGGGCAGGCTCTAGTATGCCGACCCATGGTTCATTCGTTGATTTTCTTTTGTTTTCTCTTTTTTTGTTTTGTTTACTTCTCGAAATATTCTAAATGCATATATTTAGAAAGTAATGTACTCAATCTTTAAAAGCATTCATCACACATTAAAAAAAGTCATGCAGTGTAAAAATAATGTTTGCAACTTAAAAAAATGTTGATGTCCTTAAAAAATCGTGCCATTTAAAATCTTCAATTTTTTCTAAAAAATTATTAACATTTAAAAAATTATAACAATGTAAAAAAATGTTCACATAATTTTGTAATTTTTTTTGTACCGTTGAAAAAATCACGGACAAAAAGTATGTTTTTCACATTTTAAAAAATGTCTATACATATAAAAAATGTACATGTAACATAAGAAAGTGTTTTGTACTATCCCCAAAAAATATATTTATGACATTAATAAAGTGTTAATGTGTTTCAAGAATATGTTCATATATTTAAAAATTAGTTATACGATGCAATGCATGCTGATGTAGTTTTAAAATAAAATTGTACCACTCAAAAAATGTTCGACGTGTATTTGAAAATGCATAAAAAATTCGTACATGTAATAAAAATATGTTCATCATATATTGGAAAATGTTCAACAGTTATCAAAAAAAATATTCCGTTTTGTAAAACATAGAAATGTTCAATATCTATTTAAAAATCATCATTCATTTGATATTTAAAAATAATAAGAATAGAAAAACAAAAAAAATCTGAAGAAAACCCATAAAAATATAGAAACAAAGAAAGAAAAAGCCACATGAAAACTTGTAAAACTTATCCAAACCGTTCCATAAAAGTGTTTGAAAACCGAAATCACTAGTTGAGGAGTACTCGTTGCAAAGATCACTCCAACTTCCCAGGTTGCAACAAGTGGAGCACATGCAGTGCACCACTTGTCGCAACCTGGGAGTTTTTCCTTTTTTCGTAGATCCGTTTATTCACAACGTTTCATCTTTCAAATCGTGCGTCCAAATCTCAATTCATTTTCACCGTTGAATTCCTCGCGTCGAGATCTTCAAAATTAGATCCCATGTTGATAGGTTTGACGAACTTTTTTTCACGAAAAAACTGGCCGAAAAAAGGGATGGAAACACCGAACCGGAGCATGTGTTTTTTCCCTTTTAGAAAGAGGCACGCCCGTGCCTCTCGCGAAATCACAACCGTGCCTCTCGCGGAAGCAAAACCGTGACTCTCGCGAAAAAAAAACAGAAAACGCGTTTTTTTTCGTTTCCGAAAGGCACGGGCGTGACGCTCGCGAAAGCACAACCCTGCCTCTCGCGAAAGCAAAACCGTGACTCTTGCGAAAGGAAAAAAACATAAAACGCGTTGTTTTGTTTCCGAGAGGCACGGCCGTGACTCTCGTGAAAGCAAAGCCGTGCCTCTCGCGGAAGGAAAACCGTGACTCTCGCGAAAGAAAAAAACACTTTTTTGCGCAATTTTTTTTTCGAATTTTTTTTTGTCGAAAAGCTAAGGAAGACCGGTGGAAAACCAAAACGTAAAAAAAAACCCAGAAAAAAACCGTTTAAATAGCCGAAAACGCGTGCAGAAAAACAAAAAAATAATCCGAAGGGAGCGCCCAGAGCGCGACACGTGATGAATGGCTGAAAGCACGCCAAGTGGCGCTGATCGTTGCGAGGCTGCCGAAGAAGCGCTCGTTAACTAGTGACTCCCTTTGAAAACCGCTCAGGGAGACACAGTATTGGACCGGCCCGCTAGCATCGCACCAGAGAGAGGCGAGACGATAGCTGGGCCTTGCTGCGGGCGAAATATAGCCCTGGCGGTAGAGATGCGCTGGACCTGGACTGGGCTGTTTGTCGATAGCTAGCCGGTTGCTCTTCTCCTCTGCAGGAAAAAAAAGTGTCCGGGCCTCAGCTCAGAGCCAGAGCGATTTGGTCTGAAAAGACAAGGTAAGATACTGCACACTCCAGTTACAGCGGTGCATCCGTGCATGTCAGCGTTGGCTACACTTGTCAAGCCGAGCGGAGCATGCAGCCCTCGCGGGGGCAACACTTGTCAAGCCGAGCGCAGCATGCACGCATTCCGATGGACCGATGGCCGCTCTCATCTCCCCCACTCCACCGCACCGCCACCACCACGCCGGAGTGCCGGAATCCCCTTTCTCTTCTCCCCCATGCTCCACCGCACGCCACCATCGACCTCGAGAAATCAAAATCTTTCTTCCCATGCACCGCACGTGCGCTCGGTTGATTCGCTGATCGGGGCCGGATGGACTATCAGAAGATGCGGCGGTGCGGCGACGGGTGCGACGGCGCGGTGGACGCCATGCTGCAGTGCCAGAAGGTGAGCGACTTCCTCATCGCGGCCTCCTACCTCTCCATCCCGCTGGAGCTGCTCTACTTCGCCTCCTGCGCCGACCTCGCGCCCGTCAAGTGGCTGCTGCTCCAGCTCGCCGCCTTCGCCGTGCTCGGCGGCGCCGTCCACCTGCTCGCCGTCCTCACCCACCACCACCCGCACTCCTCCGGCCTCCTCCTCGCCTCCACCGCCGCAAAGCTCCTCGCCGCGCTCGTCTCCCTGGCCACCGCGCTCTCGCTCCTCACCTTCATCCCGCGCCTCATCCGCGCCAAGCTCCGCGAGGCCCTGCTCCGCGCCAAGGCGCGCCAGCTCCACCGCGACGTCGGCCTCATCCGCCGCCGCGTCGAGGCCACCTCCCGCGTTGTCCGCATGCTCTCCCGCCACATCCGCGACTCCCCGCACGACCACCACGCCATCCTCCACACCACCATGCTCCACCTCGCCGACGCGCTCGCGCTGCACAGCTGCGCCGTCTGGGTGCCCGTGCCCGGCGACGTCCTCCAGCTGGTGTACCAGCTGAGCCTCAGAGACAAGGGCGCCGTCATGCTGGGCTCGCGGGCCCCTATCCCCGCCGTCGACCCTGACGTGGTCGACGTAATGTCCGGCGTGGCCGCCAAGGTGCTCCGGCCGGGATCGGCGCTTGCGGCGGCGAGCGGTGGCGGCCTGCAGCCTCCGGGGGGCGTGGCTGCCATACGGATGCCCATGCTCAAGGTCTCCAATTTCGACGGAGCGAGGACACCGGAGGCGAGGTCGTACGCCATCTTGGTGCTGGTTCTGCCTGACACGGGACGATGGAGCAGCCAAGACCTCGAGATCGTGGAGGTCGTCGCCGACCAGGTCGCCGTGGCGCTCTCTCACGCGGCGGTACTCGAGGAGTGGCAGTCGATCCGGGACAGGCTCGCCGATCAGCACAGGGCCCTGCTGCAGGCGAAGAACGAAGCGGCGACGGCGACCACGGGCATCCACTCCGTCCAGAGCGCCATGTGCGGGGCCATGCAGCGGCAGATGCACTCCGTCATCGGGCTGCTCTCCATGCTGCAGCACGCCGCCGCCGCCGGCATGCGGCCCGAGCAGAGGCTCGTCGTGGACGCCATCGCCCGGACAAGCGCGCTCACGCTGGCGCTGGCGAACGACGCCGACGCGGAGACGCTGACGACGAGCCGCGTGCCGTTCGGGCTCCACGCGCTGGTCAGGGAGGCCATGGCCGTCGCGCGATGCATGTCCGGCTGCAGCGGCGTTGAATTCTCGTACCACTCGGAGAGCTCCCTGCCCCTGCCCGAGTGGGTGGTCGGCGACGAGACGAGGGTGTTCCATCTCCTGCTGCACATGGTGACCACTCTGCTAGGTCGCCGTTGCGATGGCGCGGCGCCGGGCCGGCTCACGTTCTCCGTCGAGAGCTGCAATGTGGGCGAGGAGGAGAGGTACAGCCGGGACGTGATCCCGATGAGACCATCTGCAGGCTGCAGCATGCGTGTCAAGTTTCAGGTTGGGATGCAAACGAAGTTTCCCCGTCGATCGGCCAGCTCCGACATGGGGCTTAGCTTCGGCATGTGCAACAAGATCGTGCAGGTAAAGAAAACGCACTAAAAATGGAAATTCCTGTATATCTTGATAATCCGGGTGATTGATTCGATCTGCTGCTGCTGCTGAATTTCTTCTTCAGATGATGAACGGCAGCATGCGATCGTCGGGATCGGACGGAGGAAGCATCATCACCGTCGTCCTGCAGTTCCAGCTGCAGCAGTCGGGCGTACGCCGGAGGACGTCGCCGCCATCCATCCCTCGCTTCGACGGCCTGAGGGTCCTGCTCGCGGACAGCGACGGCACAAGCCGGGGGGTGACCGGGATGCTCCTCGAGAAGCTCGGGTGCCAGGTGATGCCGGCGCCGTCGGGAGCCCACTGCCTGCGCCTGCTGGAGAGCGCCGGGTCGTGTTTCCAGCTGGTGCTTCTCGACCTCGACAAGCACGCTCCGGCAGCGACGATGGAGGACGTGTTCGAGGTGGCGCTCCGGATCGGCGAGCTGGGGAGCGGCGGCTGGCTGCTCGTGCTCGCCGCCCTCGCGGTCGGCGACGTCGACGACCGCGTCCTCGAGGTGTGCCAGCGGTCGGGGATAAATGGCGTGATACAGAAGCCCGTCACGCTGGTGGCGCTCGGTGCCCAGCTCGCTGCAGCCCTTCAGAACAATTAGATGACGCTGAGCTGAGAGATGTCATGGGAGTTCATCACGTGGCAACCTGGATTGTACCAAAGTAGAGTATGTACTGTACTACTTTTTCTTTCGGAAGGGCGTGGCTAATAGTCAATCGACTGAAAACTAAAACTACTTTTGGGTCAGTCGACCATTGCGGACCATCGGATGCAAAATCAACAGCCAGATCGTCTTCTTCAACCTCCCGCTCATCTTCCTCTAACCACCTCGCGTATTTGCGGCTACCAAGGAAAAAATATTAGTGTAAATAATGAAGCAGAGAATGTCACTGATGGTGCAAATAATAGTGCAGTAAGACCAAAGGATATAGCGCAAGGAGCATCCGTGTTGTTGAAAAATATTAGCTTACCTTTCAGTGAAGAGGTGAAGATGCAACCTGCAAAAGGAGTCAAACTTCATTTGACCTCACAAGTCATTAATATGCAAACATTTGTTTCCTTCAATGCAATCCTTTAACTAACTCATTTGTGAAGTTGATTATCATGTTTACATATATGAAATTATAAACATGGTCATCTTCTCTGAAATAAACATAGATTTAGGATTTCTATGTCTTGATCACAGGTGATTAATATGACTGTCCGTTTGTTGTGCTGCTATTATAAACATTGCTCAATTGGCACAAGGGCATATTGGTAGGATAGTAGGGGTAGCGAAGAGGAGCGGGTTATAGCTATGTGGTGAAAATCTAAATATATGTTGAGCTTGATGCATTTAATAGCGTAAAATAATTTATTTGTTGTCTCCTCCCATGAACCCCCTCCCAAAATAAGTGTCTCAATTTTATGGGACACTTATTTTGGGACGGACAGACTATACATTTTGTACACCTCTACAACATTTTTCCTAATATATGTTTCCTTGTAACCTATACTTTTTGGAAAATGATGGTTTATATACATGCTTGAATATGCACTTGGAGCTAGAAAGTATTTATTATTATTATTATTACTATTATTATTATTATTATTATTATTATTATTATTATTATTATTATTATTATTGTTACTATTATTGAAAATGATGGTTTATATACATGCTTGAATATGCACTTGGAGCTAGAAAGTATTTATTATTATAATTATTATTACTATTATTATTATTATTGTTACTATTATTATTTTGAAATAGATTCCAATTAAAATTTTGAAATTGCAATCTTTTTATGCCTGGCATACTCGTGTCTCAGTCCTTGTAACTCGTGTGGTTAATCTCGATAGGGCTGACACAATATATAAATTTATTTGCCTTTTCTTCATTCAAGAACTAAACTAATGCTAAACTAAAACTACACAAGTTGCTTGTGCAAGATGGTTATGAGTTGATTTTTTTATTATAGTTGCTCCAGTGTCGCGTGAATAAAGCTAATTAAAGACAACATTCCTGATATTATACGAGAATATCCTAAGCGCATGATCTTAACAAATTATTAGTTGAATATTGTTCACATTGTATACATCCTCAACTTACATTTTCTTAACCAACTTATAAATTGCAAGTGTATTGCATTTCAATTATTTATGCTTTTTGCTGACTATACATTTTCCCTATACATGCGAAATTGAACATCTAATATGTTTATATATAATACTAGCAACAACAACAACAACCACAAAGCACGGGCAAATAACAAAAGTATTTTTTCCCAAACAAGTTGGTGTAGGCTAGAGTTGAAACCCATAAGATATGAAACCAAGTCATTATTCTGGCAGCACACACCTCTGTCCATGGCTAAATCTTTTGTAATATTCCGGTCCTTCAGGTCCCTCTTCACGGACTCCTCTATGTCAATTTTGGTCTACCCCACCTATCTAAACATATCCATCACAATATGCGCATCTCTGTTAGACTTAGGTGTTGGACATGTCGCTTTTTAGTTGACCAACATTCAACGCCATAGCAAAAATAAACTAAAATATCCGTGGCAATGCACCGGCAATCTACTAGAGTTGGAGAAGGGTTTGACGGGAAATGAAAAGGGTGTGTAGTGAGGTGAAGTTTTTTTGTTGGGACAACGAGGTTTTTTCAGCGGAACTGGAACATATTGAAGGAGGAGATTACGGCATCCGTATTGGAATTTTTTGCAACCGGAAAGATGCCAGCAGGAGTCAATGACACCGCTATAGTTCTTATCCCTAAGGTAAATTCACCGGCTGACCTGAAGGATTTTAGACCTATTAGTCTCTGTAATGTCATATATAAGATTGTTTCCAAATGTTTGGTAAACCGACTGCGGCCTCTTCTCTCGGATCTTATTTCGAAGAAGCAAAGTGCATTCATACCAGGGAGACTTATCACTGATAATACAGTTATTGCCTTTGAGTGTATACATCATATCCAATCAGCTCTTCAAAGTCAGAGTTATTGTGCGTACAAGTTGGATCTTTCGAAGGCTTACGATCGCGTCGATTGGGATTTCTTGGAGAAGGCACTTCTGAAGTGGGGCTTCTCAGGTACATGGGTGAGCCGGATCATGGAATGTGTTAAATCAGTGAAGTATTCAGTCAAGTTTAATGGGAAGTTGTTGGCCCAGTTTACACCGACAAGGGGACTTCGACAAGGTGATCCTTTATCACCTTTCTTATTTCTTTTTGTGGCTGATGCTTTGTCCGCCTTGTTACATAAAGCAATACGAGATGATGGCCTAGAAGCATTAAAAATTTGTAGAAGAGCTCCGGAAATTTCTCATCTTTTGTTTGCGGATGATACATTGCTCTTCTTTCGTGCGAGTTCTGAACAAGCGACAATTGTCAAGGGGGTGTTGAACACATATGCGGAGGCTACGGGACAACTCATTAACCCGGCGAAGTGTTCCATCTTGTTTGCAGACAATTGCCCAGTGACGACCTCAAATGAAGTTAAAAATATATTGGGAGTTGCTCAGGAAGTATTTGAACCAAAATACCTGGGTCTTCCGGTCCCAGAGGGGAGAATGAACAAAGGTAAATTAGAACCACTTCAAGCCAAGTTGAGCAAGAGGCTAGTGGATTGGAGCGAGAGGTATATGTCCATGGCAAGTAAAGAAGTTCTTATTAAGGCGGTTGCACAAGCAATACCTACATATGTTATGAGTGTTTTTAAATTGCCCATGTCAGTTTGTGATGACTTGACCCGCATGATAAGGCAATACTGGTGGGGTGTGGAGAATGGGAAGAGGAAAATGGCATGGCTTGCTTGGGATAAAATGATACTACCCAAAGCTACGGGTGGAATGGGATTCAGGGACATGAGAGCTTTTAACCAAGCTCTCCTAGCCAAGCAGGCATGGAGATTAATTGAACACCCTGAAAGTTTAGTCGCGAGACTATTGTGTGCCAAATATTACCCTTCTGGCAGCTTGGTGGACACTGTATTTACCGGCAATGCTTCTACTGTCTGGAGAGGTATAGAACATGGGCTAGAGCTGGTGAAAAAAGGCATGATCTGGAGAGTGGGTAACGACAATAGTATCAGAACTTGGCGAGATCCATGGATCCCAAGAGGGCCTGTGCTAAAACCAATTACCCCAAAAAGAAGATGTCGACTGAACAGAGTTTCTGAGTTTCTTGATCATAGAGGTAATTGGAATATTGATCTTCTAAATGAACATTTTTGGCCGGTAGACGTGCAAGTGATCCGGAGCATTCGAACATCACCGAGCCAGGATGGTGATTTTCTTGCATGGTTTCCGGGCAAGTTTGGGCAATTCTCAGTCAAATCGGCCTACCATAGGGCGATGCAGGAGCACATACGACGTCACAACCCAGGTGCTAGCAACTCAAGACCCGAGGGGGATCGCGCCTGTTGGAACTGGGTGTGGAAGGCCCGAGTACCACATAAAATGCGATCATTTGCATGGAAGGTCTCGGTTGGCGTGTTAGCTACTACAGCATGCAAAGTAAAGCGTCACATTAGCGAATCTGAAGTTTGTCGGCTGTGCGGAGATTCAAAGGATGACTCATTTCATGCATTAATAACATGTCCAAGCTCTGTCGCGATATGGAATACAATGAGGCAGGTTTGGCCACTCCCGACTAATGATGAGTTAATCTACACGGGGCCGGAATGGTTAATGTCACTGCTTGCGGATAGGACAGAGAAGATACATGCAATGATTATCATGTTGCTTTGGCATATATGGTCTGTACGGAATGACCAGTTGCACCATAAAGCCACTCCACCGCTTGACATCACAAAAGACTTTTTATGCAGCTATTTATCTTCTTTCAATCAGGCCCAGAAACACATCATTGAGGATATCATTAAAGGAAAAATGACCGTGGATGAACAGGTGGCCATCCCGGCTCCTATTAGTGCTAAACGTGCACCCTGGCCAAAACCTCCCCTGGGATGGGTCGCACTATCTACGGATGGATCATTTGTGAAGGAGACAGGACTAGCTGGGTCCGGCATGGTGCTTAGGGATTCCGAGGGGGAGGTTATCTTCTCGGCTTATCGGTACCTGTTCAACTGCAAAGATGCCCTTGAAGCAGAGATTAGCGCTATTCTTGAAGGATTGTCAATGAGTATACAGCGGTCAGAATTGCCAATTGTGATCCAATCCGATAACGCGACCGTTGTTGCTGCATTGACTGATGACTCGTTGGACCGTTCTGCATACGGTCATCTCATGTTGGAGATCAAGAAAACTCTGGACTCGCGTGGGTTTATTCTGTTGAAAATTGAGCATCATCAAAATAGAGTTGCTCATAGTTTAGCTAGTATAGGAAGATCTGGTGGTAGCACCGCTTGTTGGTTGCGCCGTGTGCCAGACATCGTTACTCATGATGTACTAGCAGACTGTAATTCTGTTTCTGAGGAATAAAACCCACATTATCCCGCAAAAAAAAAGAAAGATAACATGGTGGATAGTCCAGGCTACCACATTCTTACCCCAAATATGGGTTAAGATTTGGGGGAGCCCAGACTATAAGATAGTGGGATTTTGGGAAGGCCGTTGGACGTCCAGTTTATGTCCGAACATGATCAGACATATGAGGGAGAAATGAGCTTCGACCTTGAAAATGACCTTAATCATTTTTTTGATTTATTTATATATGTTGTAGCCCGTAGCAACGCACGGGCATTTTACTAGTATATATATAGGACGGCTAGCCGGCCAGCGATTGAGAGGAGTTGTTGGACATTGGTGTTTTGAGGACCCAATTGTAATTTATATTCATGGTTAGGGTGTGTTGTGTATTTTGCATGGATTTATACAGGATCTGTTCTAGCAAAACAAAAATTATACTGTAAAACTATGAAAAAATATCTTGCGATATCCTGTAAACCGATTTTTTCGACGGGATATACAGGATCTGCTAGAGGCAAAGAAACGGAGTAGCTGTTGGGGAACGCAGTATTTCAAATTTTTTACCTACGATCACGCAAGATCTATCTATGTGATGCATAGCAACGAGCGGGAGAGTGTGTCCACGTACCCTCGTAGACCGAAAGCGGAAGCGTTAAGTGACGCGGTTGATGTAGTCGAACGTCTTCACGACCCAACCGATCAAGTACTGAATGCACGACACCTCTGCGATCTGCACACGTTCAGCTCGGTGACGTCCCTTGTACTCTTGATCCAGCTGAGGCCGAGGGAGAGTTTCGTCAGCACGACGGTGTGGTGACGGTGTTGATGAAGTTACCGACGCAAGGCTTCGCCTAAGCACTACAACGATATGACCGAGGTAGAAATCTGTGGAGGGGGGCACCGCACATGGCTAAGATCAACTTTGATGTGTTCTAGGGTGCCCCCCTCCCCACGTATATAAAGGAGGGAGGGGGAGGCCGGCCGACCATCATGGGCGCGCCAAGGGGGAGGAATCCTCCTCCTAGTAGGAGTAGGATTCCTCCTTTCCTAGTCCAACTAGGAGGAGAAGGAAGGAGAGGGGGAGGGAGAGGGAAAGAGGGGCTGCGCCCCCCTCCCCTAGTCCAATTCGGACTCCCTTGGGGGGGGGGGCGCCACCTCCTGGCTGCTGCCCTCTCTCTCCCCTAAAGCCCACTAAGGGCCCATAACTTCCCGGGGGGGGGGGTCCGGTAACCCTCCGGCAATTCCGTTTTATCTGAAACCTCCCGGAACACTTCCGGTGTCCGAATAACATGGTCCAATATATCAATCTTTATGTCTCGACCATTTCGAGACTCCTCGTCATGTCCGTGGTCACATCCGGGACTCCGAACTACCTTCAGTACATCAAAACGCATAAACTCATAATACCGATCGTCATCGAACGTTAAGCGTGCAGACCCTACGGGTTCGAGAACTATGTAGACATGACCGAGACTCATCTCCGATCAATAACCAATAGCGGAACCTGGATGCTCATATTGGCTCCCACATATTCTACGAAGATCTTTAGCGGTCAAACCGCATAACAACATACGTTGTTCCCTTTGTCATCGGTATGTTACTTGCCCGAGATTCGATCGTCGGTATCTCAATACCTAGTTCAATCTCGTTACCGACAAGTCTCTTTACTCGTTCCGTAATGCATCATCCCGTAACTAACTCATTAGTCACATTGCTTGCAAGGCTTATAGTGATGTGCATTACTGAGAGGGCCTAGAGATACCTCTCCGACAATCGGAGTGACAAATGCTAATCTCGATCTATGCCAACTCAACAAACACCATCGGAGACACCTGCAGAGCATCTTTATAATCACGCAGTTACGTTGTGACGTTTGATAGCACACAAGGTGTTCCTCCGGTATTCGGGAGTTGCATAATCTCATAGTCAGAGGAACATGTATAAGTCATGAAGAAAGCAATAGCAATAAACTAAACGATCATAGTGCTAGGCTAACGAATGGGTCTTGTCCATCACAAAATTCTCTAATGATGTGATCCCGGTGATCAAATGACAACACATGTCTATGGCTAGGAAACTTAACCATCTTTGATTAACAAGCTAGTCAAGTAGAGGCATACTAGGGACACTCTGTTTGTCTATGTATTCACACATGTACTAAGTTTCCGGTTAATACAATTCTAGCATGAATAATAAAAAATTATCATGATATAAGGAAATATAAATAACAACTTTATTATTGCCTCTAGGGCATATTTCCTTCAGTCTCCCACTTGCACTATAGTCAATAATCTAGTTCACATCGCCGTGTGATTTAACACCAATAGTTCACATCGTCATGCGATTTAACACTCTATAGTTCACATCGCCAGGTGACCAATACCCAAAGGGTTTACTAGAGTCAATAATCTAGTTCACATCGCCATGTGATTAAGACCCAAAGAGTACTAAGGTGTGATCATGTTTTGCTTGTGAGAGAAGTTTAGTTAACGGGTCTGCCACATTCAGATCCGTATGTATTTTGCAAATTTCTATGTCTACAATGCTCTGCACGGAGCTACTCTAGCTAATTGCTCCCACTTTCAATATGTATTCAGATTGAGACTTAGAGTTATCCGGATCGGTGTCAAAACTTGTATCGACGTAACCCTTTACGACAAACTTTTTGTCACCTCCAAAACCGAGAAACATATCCTTATTCTACTAAGGTTAATTTTGACCGCTGTCCAGTGATCCACTCCTGGATCACTATTGTACCCTCTTGCCAAACTCATGGTGAGGTACACAATAGGTCTGGTACACAGCATAGCATACTTCATAGAACCTATGACTAAGGCATAGGGAATGATTTTTCATTCTCTTTCTATTTTCTGCCGTGGTCGGGCTTTGAGTCTTACTCAACTTCACACCTTGCAACACAGGCAAGAACTCTTTCTTTGACTGTTCCATTTTGAACTACTTCAAAAACTTGTCAAGGTTTGTACTCATTGAAAAAACTTATCAAGCGTCTTGATCTATCTCTATAGATCTTGATGCTCAATATGTAAGCAGCTTCACCGAGGTCTTTCTCTGAAAAACTCCTTTCAAACACTCCTTTATGCTTTCCAGAAAATTCTACATCATTTCCGATCGACAATATGTCATTTACATATACTTATCAGAAAGGCTGTAGTACTCCCACTTACTTTCTTGTAAATACAGGCTTCACCGCAAGTCTGTATAAAACTATATGCTTTGATCAATTTATCAAAGCGTATATTCCAACTCCGAGATGCTTGCACCAGTCCATAGATGGATCGCTGGAGCTTGCATATTTTGTTAGCACCTTTAGGATTGACAAAACCTTCTGGTTTTGCATCACATACAACTTTTCTTTAATAAATCCATTAAGGAATGCAGTTTTGTTTATCCATTTGCCAGATTTCATAAAATGCGGCAATTGCTAACATGATTCAGATAGACTTAAGCATCGATACGAGTGAGAAAATCTCATTGTAGTCAACACCTTGAACTTGTCGAAAACCTTTAGCGACAATTCGAGCTTTGTAGATAGTAACACCTCTATCAGCGTCCGTATTCCTCTTGAAGATCCATTTATTCTCAATGGCTTGCCGATCATCGGGCAAGTCCACCAAAGTCCACACTTTGTTCTTATACATGGATCCCATCTCAGATTTCATGGCCTCAAGCCATTTTGCGGAATCTGGGCTCATCATCGCTTCCTCATAGTTCGTAGGTTTATCATGGTCTAGTAACATGACTTCCAGAACCGGATTACCGTACCACTCTGGTGCGGAACGTACTCTGGTTTACGTACGAGGTTCGGTAGTAACTTGATCAGAAGTTTCATGATCATTATCATTAGCTTCCTCACTAATTTGTGTAGGAATCACAGGAACTGATTTCTGTGATGAACTACTTTCCAATAAGGGAGCAGGTACAGTTACCTCATGAAGTTCTACTTTCCTCCCACTCACTTCTTTCGAGAGAAACTCCTTCTCTAGAAAGGATCCATTCTTAGCAACGAATATCTTGCCTTCGGATCTGTGATAGAAGGTGTACCTGCTACCTCTTGAGCATGCGTTGGTTTCCCTTGAAGAGGAAAGGGTGATGCAGCAAAGTAGCGTAAGTATTTCCCTTAGTTTTTGAGAACCAAGGTATCAATCCAGTAGGAGACTACGCGCAAATCACCTAGTACATGCACAAACAAATAAGAACCTTGCAACCAACACAATAAAGGGGTTGTCAATCCCTTCACGGCCACTTGCAAAAGTGAGATCTGATAAAGATAATAAGATACTATTTTTGGTATTTTTGTTGTGTAGATTGGAAAATAAAGATTGCAAAATAAAATAGATAGTAAACTAGAATTGTAGATCGGAAACTTATATGATGTAAAATAGACCCGGGGCCATAGGTTTCACTAGTGGCTTCTCTCAAGATAGCAAATTTTACGGTGGGTTAACAAATTACTGTCGAGCAATTGATAGAAAAGCGCATAGTTATGAGAAAATCTAGGCATGATCATGAACATATGCATCACGTCCGTGTCAAGTAGACTGAAACGATTCTGCATCTACTACTATTACTCCACACATCGACCGCTATCCAGCATGCATCTAGAGTATTAAGTTCATAAGAACAACGTAACCCATTAGGCAAGATGACATGATGTAGAGGGATAAACTCAAGCAATATGATATAAACCCCATCTTTTTATCCTCTATGGAAACAATACAATACGTGTCGGTTCACTTTCTGTCACTGGGATCGAGCACCGCAAGATTGAACCCAAAGCTAAGCACTTCTCCCATTGCAAGAAAGATCAATCTAGTAGGCCAAACTAAACCGATAATTCGAAGAGACTTGCAAAGATATCAAATCATGCATATAAGAATTCAGAGAAGAATCAAATATTGTTCATAGATAATCTTGATCATAAACCCACAATTCATCGGATCTCGACAGACACACCGCAAAAGAATTACATAGAATAGATCGAGGAGAACTTTGTATTGAGATCCAGAGAGAAATAAGAAGCCATCTAGCTAATAACTATGGACCCGAAGGTCTGAGGTAAACTACTCACACATCATCGCAGAGGCTATGGTGTTGATGTAGAAGCCCTCCGTGATCGAATCCCCCTTCGGTAGATCGCCGGAAAAGGCCCCAAGATGGGATCTCACGGGTACAGAAGGTTGCGGCGGTGGAAAAGTGGTTTCTTGGCTCCCCTGGATGTTTTCAGGGTATGAGAGTATATATAGGCGAAAGAAGTAGGTCGGTGGAGCCACGAGGGGCCCACGAGGGTGGGGGGCGCGCCTACCCCCCTGGGCGCGCCCTCCTACCTCGTGGCTGCCTTGTTGATTCCTTGACGTCCACTCCAAGTCTCCTAGATCGCGTTTGTTCCAAAAAAGATCGTCGCGAAGGTTTCGTTCCGGTTGGATTCCGTTTGATATTCCTTTTCCGCGAAACACTGAAATAGGCAAAAAATAGCAACTGGCACTGGGCCTGCAGTTAATAGGTTAGTCCCAAAAATAATATAAAATAGCACTGGTGCGCGTCGGTCCTAAACAAACGGTTTTTTACCCCTTTGCGCGACGGCATTTGGAACCGTCGCCAAGTGAGTGTGTGCGATAGGGTGTCCTTCCCACACGACCCAGAAATCGGCAAGGATAGGCCCTCCTGGGACCCAGGCTGGGGCCGTGTGCGATCGGGCGAGGCATCGAAACCTAATCATTTCCGTAGGTATGTACATCCCACACAGTGAATCCTAGAAATCATTTCCGTAGGTATGTACATCCCACACGGTGAATCCCAGAAATCATTTCCGTAAGTATGTACATCCCACACGGTAATCCGAGAAAATCATTTCTGTAGGTATGTACATCCCACACGGTGAATCCCAGAAAAACATTTCCGTTCGTATGTATAGCACACACAGTCAATCCAAGGAATACATTTCCGTTCTTATGTACATCCCACACAGTCAATCCAGGGAAAACGTTTCCGTTCGGACGTAAATCCCACACAGTTTTATGTGTAGGCTCGTGTGTGAAAGGTGTAACTGTTGGGGAACGTAGTAATTTCAAAAATTTCCTACGCACACGCAAGATCATGGTGATGCATAGCAACGAGAGGGGAGAGTGTTGTCTACGTACCCTCGTAGACCGTAAGCGGAAGCGTTATATCAACGCAGTTGATGTAGTCGTACGTCTTCACGATCCGATCGATCCAAGTATCGAAAGCAGGGCACCTCTGAATTCTGCACACGTTCGGCTCGGTGACGTCCTCGCCTTCTCTATCCAGCAAGAGGGGCGAAGTAGTAGATGAGTTCCGGCAGCACGATGGCATGGTGACGGTGTTGGTGAATAACAATCTTCGCAGGGCTTCGCCTAAGCACTACGGAAACTATGACGGAGGATAAACTAGAGGAGACGGGGTTGCCGGCACACGGCTTGGTGTTTCTTGATCTGTATTGGGTGCTAGCCCTACCCCTCTATTTATATGTTGAGCCTTGGGGTCCAAACTTGGAGTAAAAGCCTCCACAAAGTCGGTTTCACCCGAAAGGCAAGAGTCCTTCTCGGACTCCAGGGCCAGACACCAGGGTTCCCAGCGTCTAGACCCAGATGCCAGGGACCCTGGCGTATGGCCCCTGGACTCCGCAAAACTTCCTTTTGCGCTTTCCAAAAACCTCGTGGGCTTTCCCCTTTGGCCCAGATAAAGTGTTCTCGTGCCCAAACATTTTGGGAAACATCCAGAACCCCTTCCGATGGATTCCGGAACCTTTCCGGAGATCAAACACTACTATCCACATATCAATCTTTACTTCCGGACCATTCCGGAGTTCCTCGTCATATCCGTGATCTCATCCAAAATTCCGAACAACATTCGGTCACCAACATACATAACTCATAGTACTATATCATCAACGAACGATAAGCGTGCGGACCCTACGGGTTCGAGAACTATGTAGACATGACCGAGACACCTCTCTTGTCAATAACCAATAGCGGGACCTGGATGCCCATATTGGCTCCTACATATTCTACGAAGATCTTTATCGGTCAGACCGCATAACAACATACGTTGTTCCCTTTGTCATCGGCATGTTACTTGCCCGAGATTCGATCGTAGGTATCTCAATACCTAGTTCAATCTCGTTACCGGCAAGTCTCTTTACTCGTTCCGTAATACATCATCCCGCAACTAACTCATTAGTTGTAATGCTTGCAAGGCTTATAGTGATGTGCATTACCGAGTGGGCCCAGAGATACCTCTCCGACAATCGGAGTGACAAATCCTAATCTCGAAATACGCCAACCCAACAAGTACCTTTGGAGACACCTGTAGAGCACCTTTATAATCACCCAGTTACGTTGTGACGTTTGGTAGCACACAAAGTGTCCTCCGGTAAACGGGAGTTGCATAATCTCATAGTCATAGGAACATGTATATTTCATGAAGAAAGCAATAGCAACATACTAAACGATTGAGTGCTAAGCTAACGGAATGGGTCAAGTCAATCACATCATTCTCCTAATGATGTGATCCCGTTAATCAAATGACAACTCATGTCAATGGCTAGGAAACTTAACCATCTTTGATTAACGAGCTAGTCAAGTAGAGGCATACTAGTGACACTTTGTTTGTCTATGTATTCACACATGTATTATGTTTCCGGTTAATACAATTCTAGCATGAATAATAAACATTTATCATGAAATAAGGAAATAAATAATAACTTTATTATTGCCTCTAGGGTATATTTCCTTCAGTCTCCCACTTGCAATAGAGTCAATAATTTAGATCACATCGCCATGTGATTTAACATCAATAGTTTACATTACCATGTGATTAACACCCATAGTTCACATCGTCATGTGACCAACACCCAAAGGGTTTACTAGAGTCAATAATCTAGTTCACATCGCTATGTGATTAACACCCAAAGAATACTAAGGTGTGATCATGTTTTGCTTGTGAGAGAAGCTTAGTCAACGGGTCTGCCATATTCAGATCCGTATGTATTTTGCAAATTTCTATGTCTACAATGCTCTGCACGGAGCTACTTTAGCTAATTGCTCCCACTTTCAATATGTATCCAGATGAAGACTTAGAGTCATCTGGATCAGTGCCAAAACTTGTATCGACGTAACCCTTTACGACGAACCTTTTGTCACCTCCATAATCGAGAAACATATCCTTATTCCACTAAGGATAATTTTGACCGCTGTCCAGTGATCTACTCCTAGATCACTATTGCACTCCCTTGACAAAATCAGTGTAGGGCATACAATAGATCTGGTACATAGCATGGCATACTTTATAGAACCTATGGCTGAGGCATAGGGAATGATTTTCATTATCTTTCTATCTTCTGCCGTGGTCGGGCTTTGAGTCTTACTCAATTTCACACCTTGTAACACATGTAAGAACTCTTTCTTTGACTGTTCCATTTTGAACTACTTCAAAATCTTGTCAAGGTATGTACTCATTGAAAAAGCTTATCAAGCGTCTTGATCTATCTCTATAGATCTTGATGCTTAATATGTAAGCAGCTTCACTGAGGTCTTTCTTTGAAAAACTCCTTTCAAACACTCCTTTATGCTTTGCAGAATAATTCTACATTATTTCCGATCAACAATATGTCATTCACATATACTTATCAGAAATGTTGTAGTGCTCCCACTCACTTTCTTGTAAATACAGGCTTCTCCAAAAGTCTGTACAAAACCAAATGCTTTGATCACACTATCAAAGCGTTTATTCCAACTCCGAGAGGCTTGCACCAGTCCATAAATGGATCGCTGGAGCTTGCACACTTTGTTAGCTCCCTTTGGATCGACAAAACCTTCCGGTTGCATCATATACAACTCTTCTTCCAGAAATCCATTCAGGAATGCAGTTTTTACATCCATTTGCCAAATTTCATAATCATAAAATGCGGCAATTGCTAACATGATTCGGACAGACTTAAACATCGCTATGGGTGAGAAGGTCTCATCGTAGTCAATCCCTTGAACTTGTCAAAAACCTTTCGCAACAAGTCGAGCTTTATAGACAGTAACATTACCGTCAGCGTCAGTCTTCTTCTTGAAGATCCATTTATTCTCAATGGCTTGCTGATCATCGGGCAAGTCAACCAAAGTCCACACTTTGTTCTCATACATGGATCCCATCTCAGATTTCATGGGCTCAAGCCATTTTGCGGAATCTGGGCTCACCATCGCTTCTTCATAGTTCGTAGGTTCGTCATGGTGTAGTAACATAACCTCCAGAACAGGATTACCGTACCACTCTGGTGCGGATCTTACTCTGGTTGACCTACGAGGTTCAGTAACAACTTGATCTGAAGTTTCATGATCATCATCATTAACTTCCTCACTAATTGGTATAGACGTCACAGGAACCGGTTTCTGTGATGAACTACTTTCCAATAAGGGAGCAGGTACGGTTACCTCATCAAGTTCTACTTTCCTCCCACTCACTTCTTTCGAGAGAAACTCCTTCTCTAGAAAGGATCCATTCTTAGCAACGAATGTCTTGCCTTCGGATCTGTGATAGAACGTGTACCCAACAGTCTCCTTTGGGTATCCTATGAAGACACATTTTTCCGATTTGGGTTTGAGCTTATCAGGATGAAACTTTTTCACATAAGCATCGCAATCCCAAACTTTAAGAAACGACAACTTCGGTTTCTTGCCAAACCACAGTTCATAAGGCGTCGTCTCAACGGATTTAGATGGTGCCCTATTTAACGTGAATGCAGCTGTCTCTAATGTATAACCCCAAAACGATAGTGGTAAATCGGTAAGATACATCATAGATCGCACTATATCCAATAAAGTGCGGTTACGATGTTCGGATACACCATTACGCTGTGGTGTTCCAGGTGGCGTGAGTTGCGAAACTATTCCGCATTGTTTTAATTGAAGACCAAACTCGTAACTCAAATATTTGTCTCCGCGATCAGATCGTAGAAACCATATTTTCTTGTCACGATGATTTTCCACTTCACTCTGAAATTCTTTGAACTTTTCAAATGTTTCAGACTTATGTTTCATCAAGTAGATATACCCATATATGTGCAAATCATTTGTGAAGGTCAGAAAATAACGATACCCGCCGCGAGCCTCAACACTCATCGGATCGCATACATCAGTATGTATTATTTCCGATAAGACAGTTGCTTGCTCCATTGTTCCGGAGAACGGAGTTTTAGTCATCTTGCCCATAAGGCATGGTTCGCAAGCATCAAGTGATTCATAATCAAGTGGTTCCAAAATCCCATCAGCATGGAGTTTCTTCATGCGCTTTACACCAATATGACCTAAACGGCAGTGCCACAAATAAGTTGCACTATCATTATTAACTTTGCATCTTTTGGCTTCAATATTATGAATATGTGTATCACTACGATCGAGATCCAACAAACCATTTTCCTTGGTGTGTATGACCATAGAAGGTTTTATTCATGTAAACAGAACAATAATTGTTCTCTAACTTAAATGAATAACCGTATTGCAATAAACATGATCAAATCATATTCATGCTCAACGCAAACACCAAATAACACTTATTTAGGTTTAACACTAATCCTGAAAGTATAGGGAGTCTGCGATGATGATCATATCAATCTTGGAACCACTTCTAACACACATCGTCACTTCACCCTTAACTAGTCTCTGTTTATTCTGCAACTCCCGTTTCGAGTTACTAATCATAGCAACTGAACTAGTATCAAATACTTAGGGGTTGCTATAAACACTAGTAAAGTACACATCAATAACATGTATATCAAATATACCTTTGTTCACTTTGGCATCCTTCTTATCCGCCAATACTTGGGGCAGTTCCGCTTCCAGTGACCAGTTCCTTTGCAGTAGAAGCACTCAGTCTCAGGCTTAGGTCCAGACTTGGGCTTCTTCACTTGAGTAGCAACTCGCTAGCCGTTCTTCTTGAAGTTCCCCTTCTTCCCTTTGCCCTTTTCTTGAAACTAGTGGTCTTTTCAACCATCAACAACACTTGATGTTTTTCTTGATTTCTACCTTCGTCGATTTCAGCATCACGAAGAGCTTGGGAATCATTACCGTTATCCCTTGCATATTATAGTTCATCACGAAGTTCCAGTAACTTGGTGATAGTGACTAGAGAACTCTGTCAATCACTATCTTATCTGGAAGATTAACTCCCACTTGATTCAAGTGATTGTAGTTCTCAGACATTCTGAGCACATGCTCACTAGCTGAGCAATTCTCCTCCATCTTGTAGGCAAAATATTGTCAGAGGTCAAATACCTCTTGGCACGGGCATGAGTATGAAATACCAATTTCAACTCTTGGAACATCTTATATGCTCCGTGGCGTTTCAAAACATTTTTAAAGTCCCGGTTCAAAGCCGTAAAGCATGGTGCACTAAACTATCAAATAGTCATCATACTGAGCTTTTGTCAAACGTTCATAACGTCTGCATCTGCTCCTGCAACAGGTCTGTCACCTAGCGGTGCATCAAGGACATAATTCTTCTGTGCAGCAATGAGGATAATCCTCAAATCACGGATCCAATCCGCATCATTGCTACTAACATCTTTCAACATAGTTTTTCTCTAGGAACATATCAAAAATAAAATAGGGGAGCTAAACGCGAGCTATTGATCTACAACATAGATATGCTAATACTACCAGGACTAAGTTCATGATAAATTAAAGTTCAATTAATCATATTACTTAAGAACTCCCACTTAGATAGACATCCCTCTAATCATCTAAGTGATCACGTGATCCAAATCAACTAAACCATAACCGATCATCACGTGAAATGGAGTAGTTTTCAATGGTGAACATCACTATGTTGATCATATCTTCTATATGATTCACGTTCGACCTTTCGGTCTCAGTGTTCCGAGGCCATATCTGCATATGCTAGGCTCGTCAAGTTTAACCTGAGTATTCCGCGTGTGCAAAACTGTCTTGCACCCGTTGTAGATGGACGTAGAGCTTATCACACCCGATCATCATGTGGTGTCTGGGCAGGACGAACTTTGGCAACGGTGCATACTCAGGGAGAACACTTTTATCTTGAAATTTAGTGAGAGATCATCTTATAATGCTACCGCCGAACTAAGCAAAATAAGATGTATAAAAGATAAACATCACATGCAATCATAATATGTGACATGATATGGCCATCATCATCTTGTGCCTTTGATCTCCATCTCCAAAGCATCGTCATGATCTCCATCGTCACCGGCATGACACCATGATCTCCATCATCTTGATCTATATCAATGTGTCGTCACATGGTCGTCTCGCCAACTATTGCTCTTGCAACTATTGCTATCGCATAGCGATAAAGTAAAGCAATTATTTGGCGCTTGCATCTTATCCAATAGAGAGACAACCATAAGGCTTTTGCCAGTTGCCGATAACTTCAACAAAACATGATCATCTCATACAACAACTTATATCTTCATCACGTCTTGACCATATCACATCATAACATGCCCTGCAAAAACAAGTTAGACGTCCTCTACTTTGTTGTTGCAAGTTTTACGTGGCTGCTACGGGCTGAGCAAGAACCGTTCTTACCTACGCATCAAAACCACAACGATAGTTCGTCAAGTTAGTGCTGTTTTAACCTTCTCAAGGACCGGGCGTAGCCACACTCGGTTCAACTAAAGTTGGAGAAACTGACACCCGCTAGTAACCTGTGTGCATAGCACGGCGGTAAAACCAGTCTTGCGTAAGCATACGCGTAATGTCGGTCCGGCCCGCTTCATCCAACAATACGTTTTACGGTGGCTTCTCTCAAGAGCATAAGTATTTTACGGTGGGTGAACAAATTACTGTTGAGCAATTGACAGAATTGAGCATAGTTATGAGAATATCTAGGTATGATCATGTATATAGGCATCACGTCTGAGACAAGTAGACCGACTCCTGCCTGCATCTACTACTATTACTCCACACATCGACCGCTATCCAGCATGCATCTAGAGTATTAAGTTCATAAGAACAGAGTAACGCTTTAAGCAAGATGACATGATGTAGAGGGATAAATTCATGCAATATGATAAAAACCCCATCTTGTTATCCTCGATGGCAACAATACAATATGTGCCTTGCTGCCCCTACTATCACTGGGAAAGGACACCGCAAGATTGAACCCAAAGCTAAGCACTTCTCCCATTGCAAGAAAGATCAATCTAGTAGGCCAAACCAAACTGATAATTCGAAGGGACTTGCAAAGATAACCAATCATACATAAGAGAATTCAGAAGATTCAAATATTGTCCATAGATAAACTTTATCATAAACCCACAATTCATCGGTCTCAACAAACACACCACAAAAGAAGATTACATCGAATAGATCTCCACAAGAGAGGGGGAGAACATTGTATTGAGATCCAAAAAGAGAGAGGAAGCCATCTAGCTAATAACTATGGACCCGAACGTCTGAGGTAAACTACTCACACTTCATCGGAGAGGCTATGGTGTTGATGTAGAAGCCCTCCGTGATCGATGCCCCGTCCGGCGGAGCTCCGGAACAGGCCCCAAGATGGGATCTCGTGGGTATAGAAGGTTGCGGCAGTGGAATTAGGTTTTTTGCTCCGTATCTGATCATTTGGGGGTACATAGGTATATATAGGAGGAAGGAGTACGTCGGTGGAGCAACGTGGGGCCCACGAGGGTGGAGGGCGCGCCGGGGGGGGGGGGGTAGGCGTGCCCCCTACCTCGTGGCTTCCTGCTTGATTTCTTGACGTAGGGTCCAAGTCCTCTGGATCATGTTTGTTCCGAAAATCACGTTCCCAAAGGTTTCATTATGTTTGGACTCCGTTTGATATTCTTTTTCTGTGAAACTCTAAAATAGACAAAAAACAGCAATTCTGGGCTGCGGTTAATAGGTTAGTCCCAAAAATAATATAAAAGTGAATAATAAAGCCCAATAATGTCCAAAACAGAAGAAAATATAGCATGGAGCAACAAAAATTATAGATACGTTGGAGACGTATCATTGGGCAAGGAAGCTTGTGGAGGCGTCTCGCTTTCCATCATCTCCGGAAGAAGATCCCTCGAGGAAGAGGATTGTTGAGGAAGACTGTGTGCCGGACTGCAAAACATATATTCTAGATGTTACCCTTGTAATAGGAAAAGGAACATGATATGTTTAAAACACGTTTGTTCACTTATGATTCGGCTAAAGGCTTGTCCTTATGGAGGAACTGTGCGACAACATCGCCTTCCGAGCCCAAACCACCTGACAGGGGCGTCTTACCTCGCTTAGGAGCCTTTACCTCCCAACCTTTGAAGGCGGCCCTTTTCTTACCATGGGGAGAAAGGATGTCAGCTTCTCCTTCTCTTTTGTCTTTGGAAGAGGGAGCCTTAATCTCCCCGGACACAGTTTTTGGTGTACCTTCAGAATGGAGGCTACCTTTGGCCTTCCTGCTCTCCTCATTATCCTCTTTCACCGGCACCTGGTATGGTGCCGGGACCAGCATCCTTGTTAGCACAGGACTAGCTGAGTCTTCGGGAAGAGGGGCCGAACACCTAATTCGCTCCGCCTTCTTTATCCAGCCCTGGAAGAAGATGGTTTTCTTAGTATCTTATCACAGGATATTTAACTAAGCTGTGTTCAGGAGTCAAGTGCTTACCGATGTATCCGGATGGTTGCAGTGAAGGCCGATGTCCTCGGTGGTGTCCAACCACTGTTTTCGTGTCCCGAAAAATAACTTCCACATTCCTCTATGCATCGCGCCAAAGAAGTGCTGAAGGGTTCGTGGTCCTTCTGGATTAAACTCCCACATACGGAGGGGCCGCGCTGGCACGGGAGGACCCGGCGGACTAACATTACTTGAATCACGTCGATGAGATCGGTGTCCTTCTCAAGGAGACTCCGGATGGGGCTCTGTAGAGTCTGCACTTCATCGATTGATCCCCAGTCCAACCCCTTATTGATCCATGATGCGAGCTGAATTGGAGGGCCAGATCGGAACGCGGGTGTTGCTGCCCACTTGGTACCACGGGGTTCAGTGATGTAAAACCACTCCCGCTGCCATAAGTTGGAAGATTCTGTGAAGGATCCTTTTAGCCAAGAAGCGTTGATGAGTTTGCTCACTGTAGCACCACCGCACTCCGCTTGTTTCCCATCAACTACCTTCGGCTTCACATTAAAGGTCTTGAGCCACAAGCCGAAGTGTGGGGGAATACGGAGGAAGGCCTCGCACATGATAATGAACGCCGAGACATGAAGAAAGCAATCCGGAGCTAGATCGTGAAAATCTAGCCTGTAATAGAACATGAGCCCTTGAACAAAGGGGTGAAGAGTGAACCCTAGCCCTCGGAGGAAGTGGGAGATGAATACGACCCTCTCGCCGGATCTGGGAGTAGGAATAACCTACCCTTGAGCAGGAAGCCTGTGGGGGATTTCCGCGGTCAGGTATCTTGCCGCCCGGAGCTTCGCAATATCTTCCTCTGTGACAGAGGAAGCCACCCACCGACCTTGAGGGCTGGGTCCGGACATGACTGGGAAGCTTGAAGCAATTAAATTGAACCTTGGGTGTTGGAACTCGAGGTTGGAGAGGTTAAGGAAAGGGTTGGCGTGAAGGAGCAAGACAGGTCTTGGACCCTTTATAAAGGCGATGAATATCGAACGCCTCCAACTAAGCCTTAAAACCTGCCTATTCCTAAGGAATCATGCCAACAGAACGGTTGGGATACCCACACCCGTATTGATGAGGACCCCGCAATAAGGGGACACGATCTCTGCTTCGACAAGATGTGCCAATGAAACCGTGTCTCGAAACATGGAGTGACAGGCTAAAAAACGGTTTGAAATAATAACCGGGTGGTGATGTGATATCACGCTACAAAAAAGTTGTCGGCGGATTGGACTCATGAAATATTATACTCTCCGCGGTGGTGTGTGGTACTTGTTTTGCAGAGCCGGACACGTTCATTGTGTTCGAAGACTGTGTTGGAGTATTCGGAGAAGGAACCCGCCTTGCAATGCCGAAGACAATCTGCGCGCCGGACACCTCATCATTGAAGCCTGGTTCAGAGGCTACTGAGGGAGTCCTGGATTAAGGGGTCCTCGGGCGTCCGGACTATGATACATAGGCCGGACTGATGGGCTGTGAAGGTACAAGACCGAAGACTCTCTCCCATGTCTGGATGGGACTCTCCTTGGCGTGCAAGGCAAGCTTGGCGCCCTGATATGAAGATTCCTTTCTCTGTAACCGACTTTGTACAACCCTAGTCCCCTCCGGTGTCTATATAAACCGGAGGGCTTAGTCCGTAAGGGGCAATCATAATCATAGTCATACAGGTTAGACTTTTAGGGTTTTAGCCATTACGATCTCGAGGTAGATCAACTCTTGTAATACTCATATTCATCAAGATCAATCAAGCAGGAAGTAGGGTATTACCTCCATAGAGAGGGCCCGAACCTGGGTAAACATCGTGTCCGCTGTCTCCTGTTACCATCAACCTTAGACGCACTGTTCGGGACCCCCTACCCGAGATCCGCCGGTTTTGACACCGATTGCGTCCGCCCTGCTGAAGGCGACCGCGTCCTCGTCCTCGTCCTCATCCTCGTCCTCGGCGCCGCCCTCAAGGTTGTAGTACTTGTAGTAGTGGCTGCTCCAGAGCTCGCATTGGTACTCCACCGCCGATTCCTCGACGGACAGACTCTTCTCTACCTCGACCTCGGCCACGCACAACTCCTCCTCCCGGCGCTCCTCGATCTCCGCCACCTCCTGCATCTCCAGCTCTCGCTCGGCGACCTCATGAGGAAGCAGGTGCTCCATGGCCACCACCGCCTTTTCAGACGTGGGTTGCATGCTGGAGTCCGAGGTGGCCTAGAATATCTTGGCGTGTGCATCCTCGATCTTGGCGTGGATGGCCTCGACCCGGGCCAGGGCGACATCAGCGGCATGGAGGGCAGCTCGAGCGCTCTCGGCGTTTGCAGCCGCCGTCGCAGCAGCCGTCTCGGCTGCTGCAGCTGCCCTGTGGGCTGCCGCAGACGCCCTCTCGGTGAAAGCGGTCGCGCTCAATGCAGATGCGGCGGCACTCTCGGCGTAGGCGTCCGTGCTCTCGGCGCAGGCGGCGGTGCTCGGGGGGGGGGACGCGACCATCGTACGGGCCTTCATGAAGCGTTTCCACGGCGTGATCTTTGCAAGAAGGGGGTGCGGGAATGGGGATCGGGATTCATGGATTCAGGGATTGCCGGCACTAGAGCAGACGAGCCGGCGAAGCTTAAGGAGGGAGACTTAAATAGACCCAGATATTTTCATCGCAAACGGTTCCTAGAAAACAACTGTGTGTGATGTTTTAGATATTTTTATTAGCTGTGAAAGACGAATTTGGAATAAAGTGCCAACGGATGGTGTTTTAAATGAACGAGAAATTTTGTAGTACTAATACAACTCTCATGTCAAAATTTGGAAAATTCCAGGGGTCATTTGACCTTCTAAGACATTTAAGTGATTTTCAAGCCATTTAATGACTGTAATTGAAATCTGAACTACATGTACATGCAATAGCTAACCATAACGGTTTGAAAACTCATATTTTGTGTACTTGTGTGATTTAATTCCATGTGCAGTAAATTGGAAGGAATTTTCAAACATATTGGTCTAACGGCTATGACACAATCAAGCATGCAGTGACATGGCATTTTAATTCCAATTTTTTTTAAATCAGAAACACGTGAAACCTTGGTTGATGTAATGTCATACCACCAAGATGATGTGGTAAAAAAATTGGCATGTTTGACCAAAGTTTGGACACACACCCCTCACAAACCAGAGCAACTCACTAGAAGGCTCGTGGTTCCAAGAGGGAACAATGCATGTTTGATGACGAACGGTAGATAGCTTTCTCTTACGGCCTTCAATTTTTTTCTACGTCTAACGTGCACTACTACAACAGTAATGTGAATTTTTTGAAAATTCTAGGGGTCATTTGACCTTTTAAAGACATTTAAGTGACTTTCTAGCCATTTAATGACCGTATTCAAATTTGAACTACATCTACATGCAACGCGTAACCGAAACGGTTTGAAAAATCATATTTGTGTACTTGTGTGCGAGTTAATTCCATGTGCAGTAAACTAGAAGGAATCTTCAAACATATTTGTATCACGACATGGACACGTATGCATGAATACGTATGCATGGAGTGGCATGGCATTTTAATTCCAAAAAAATCAGAAACACATGAAACCTTGGTTGATGTAATGTCATGCCACCAAGATGATGTGTTAAAGAAATTGGCATGTTTGACGAAAGTTTGGACACACACCCCTCACAAACTGGAGCAACTCGCTAGAAAGTTCGTGGTTCCGACAGGGAATAATGCATGTTTGATGACGAACGGGAGATAGCTTCCTCTTATGGCCTTCAATTTTTTCTACGTCTAACATGCACTACTACAACTGTAATGTGAAATTTTGGAAAATTCTAGGGGTCATTTAACTTTTAAAGACATTTAAGTGATTTTCTAACCATTTAATGACCGTAATTCAAATTTGAACTACATCTACATGCAACGCCTAACCAAAACGTTTTGAAAAATCATATATGTGTACTTGTGTGCGAGTTAATTCCATGTGCAGTAAATTAGAAGGAATTTTCAAACATATTGGTCTCACGACATGGACACATGCATACGTATGCATCGAGTGACATGGCATTTTAATTCAAAAAATAGAAAAATTATGAGAAACACATGAAACCTTGGTTGATGTAATATCATGCCACCAAGATGATGTGGTAAAGAAATTGGCATGTTTGACGAACGTTTGGACATGCACCCCTCACAAACCGGAGCAACTCGCTAGAAGGTTCGTGGTTCTGAGAGGGAACAATGCATGTTTGATGACGAACGGGAGATAACTTCCTCTTACGGCTTCAAATTTTTTCCTACGTTTAACGTGCACTAATACAACTATTATGTGAAAATTTGGTAAATTTCAGGGGTCAGTTGACCTTTTAAAGACATTTAAGTGATTTTCTAACCATTTAATGACCGTAATTCAAATTTGAACTGCATCTACATGAAATGCCTAACCATAACGGTTTGAAAAATCATATTTTTGTGTACTTATGTGCGAGTTAATTCCATGTGCAGTAAATTCGAAGGAATTTTCAAACATATTGGTGTCAAGGCATGGGCACATGCATGGAGTGCATGCCATGGCATTTTAATTCCAAAAAATTGAAAAATGATCAGAAAAACATGAAACCTTGCATGATTTAATGTCATGCCACCAAGATGACGTGGCAAAGAAATTGGCATGTTTGACGAAAGTTTGGACACACACCCCTCACAAACCGGAGCAACTCGCTAGAAGGTTCGTGGTTCCGAGAGGGAACAATGCATGTTTGATGAAGAACGGGACATAGCTTCCTGTTACGGCCTTGAAATTTTTTCAACGTCTAACGTGCACTACTACAACTGTAATGTGAAATTTTGGAAAATTCTAGGGGTCATTTGACCTTTCAAACACATTTAAGTGATTTTCTAACCATTTAATGACCGTTATTCAAATTTGAACTACATCTACATGCAATGCCTAACCAAAACGGTTTGAAAAATCATATCTGTGTACTTGTGTGCGAGTTAATTCCATGTGCAGTAAATTAGAAGGAATTTTCAAACATATTGGTCTCACGACATGGACACATGCATACGTATGCATCGAGTGACATGGCATTTTAATTCAAAAAATAGAAAAATGATGAGAAACACATGAAACCTTGGTTGATGTAATATCATGCCACCAAGATGATGTGGTAAATAAATTGGCATGTTTGACGAACGTTTGGACATGCACCCCTCACAAACCGGAGCAACTCGCTAGAAGGTTCATGGTTCCGAGAGGGAACAATGCATGTTTGATGACGAACGGGAGATAGGTTCCTCTTACGGCCTTCAAATTTTATCCTACGTTTAACATGCACTAATACAACTGTCATGTGAAAATTTGGTAAATTTCAGGGGTCATTTGACCTTCTAAAGACAATTAAGTGATTTTTAACCATTTAATGACCATACTTAAAATTTGAACTACATCTACATGCAACGCCTAACCAAAACGGTTTGAAAAATCATATTTTTGTGTACTTGTGTGCGAGTTAATTCCATGTGCAGTAAATTCGAATGAATTTTCAAACATATTGGTGTCAAGGCATAGGCTCATGCATGGAGTGCATGCCATGGCATTTTAATTCCAAAAAATTAAAAAAATGATCAGAAAAACATGAAACCTTGCTTGATTTAATGTCCTGCCACCAAGATGATGTGGTAAAAAATTGGCCTGTTTGACGAAAGTTTGGACACACACCCCTCACAAACCGGAGCAACTCACTAGAAGGTTCGTGGTTCTGAGAGGGAACAATGCATGTTTGCTGACGGACGGGAGATAGCTTCCTCTTACGGACTTCAAATTTTTTACTACGTTTAACGTGCACTAATACAACTGTCATGTGAAAATTTGGAATGTTTCAGGGGTCATTTGACCTTTTAAAGACATTTTAGTTATTTTCTAACCATTTAATGATCATAATTCAAATTTGAACTACATCTACATGCAACGCCTAACCAAAACGGTTTGAAAAATCATATTTTTGTGTACTTGTGTGCGAGTTAAAAAATCATTAGACGATGTAAATATCTTGTGTTCAAAAAAGAAAATGTAAAGATCTGGCAAGACAGCCGCCCCCCACACGAT